>NC_133648.1:280823372-281013938 GCF_009905375.1 Apium graveolens | reverse complement strand
CTATATTTATTATAGGTCAACATGAGTTTTCAAGATATTTAGTAAATTATCCATTTATCCTTTTATATTAATAATAAAAATAAAATATATTTGTAATGAGGATTAAACCTTTGACCTTAGTATTAGAGAAGAATTAGGTTCACATCTCTAACCACTACACCAAAGAAATTAATGATACTCTTTCACAAATTCATTAACTACATACAAAAAAAACTCACTACCTGCATTTAATATAATATTTTCTCCGAATTTAATAAATAAAAATGATCAAATTATTCTTCCCCATTAATTAAAATCTCTTTGAATCAATTATGTTGCCTATATTTATATTTATTATATGTCAACATGATTTTATATCGTTGTGAAATGCTAATATACGTTTTTTTTAGTAATTTAGAAATTGACATTGACAAATTGTAAAAAGACGAATCCCCTCCTTATATTAAAACAGAATCATTAAAAATCTTTACAAAAAAAATTAGTTGCTAGAATAATGGTTAATTTCGTATCACATCCCCAACCACCACACCAAAAAAATTAATGATACTCTTTCACAAATTCATTAACTACATGCACAAGAAACTCACTACCTACATTTAATATAATATTTTCTCCGAATTTAATAAATATAAAATGATCAAATTATTTCCCCCACTAATAATTAAAATCTTTTTGAATCAATTAGTTGCATATATTTATATTTAGTATATGCCAACATGATTATATTAGTTGTGAAAATATTAATATACTTATTTTAGTAATTTAGAAATTGACATTGACAAATTATAAAAAGACGACTCTCCTCCTTATATCAAAACAAAATTATTAAAAAATTACTAAAAGAATTAGTTGCTCGAATGATGGTCGATTTGGTGATACGAAAGAAGGTTGACTGTAGATGGTGTATACACGATGAGGATATTCGAGCGTAGGATATGTAATAATAATGCCACGGTATTCCTGAAAATTGTTTAGAAAATGGATGATGCATGAGGATAAAGATGGAAATCCAAATAACTAAAATTTTGAAACACAAATTACCACAATTTCATACATCTAGGTGAAACAAAATCATTGGGGGTTTTATATCTATTGCGAGAGGATGAAAAATGAGATGAATGGGCTTGCAGATGTGTGGACGAAATGTAGTTGAAATCAGTGACATACTTGTTTATAAGTAGTTGCTAGAATAACGGTCGATTTAGTCATACGAAGGAATGGCGGAGTGAGGATGGTGTATATATAATGAGGATGTACTAGTGTATGATATGTAATGATAATGCAACTATATTATCGAAAATGGTATAAAATGGAGGATGCATGAGAATGAATGTGGAAATATATATTATATTTGAATGTGTTGTTATGTAATATGTATAAAAAATAAGAGTATAAGATTAGTTCCTAATTTTAATTTGAGCACTTACACACACCCACACATGTTATTCTACTTGGATAGATTTTTAAAAAATAGTATCATTTAATCTTTTTAAGTTACACCTTTTTTAATGATATAAAAAATTCTTTGAAAATTTTAAATTATAATATATTGTCATGATTACATATGAAATTTAGATAAAAAAAATTGAAGTATGTATCAGTTTTTACAAAAAAAATAAGTTTTATCAAATATATCACTTATAACGTAAAATATATTAAAAATCACGAGTTATTATTTCAAAAATCAAAACAGTTAAATTATGCGATTTAAATGGAATCCGTGCTTTGCACGGGCTATCATGCTAGTTATATTATAATTTATCAAAATTAAATTGCAAATTTATTTAAATATGAATAATAATAGAACTTATGATATAATAAATAAATATATATTTACTAATAATAAATAGATTATAATCATGATAATATTTAAATATTAAAATACATCTAATTTTAATTACAATTAATCCCCAATTTTCGAATAATTCTGAATGAGTAGTCCAATCCCAATGTTTAAAACATATTTAAAGAAGAGTTTTTCCATAAATAATTAAATTAAAAGATTTTTGTAAATTTACTATTAAATTTTTAGAATATTTACAAAAATATGTATCATTTAAAACTAGGAGTGTTATTTGTAAAAATACATATTAGCATTAAAATATTTTAGAAAAAATATAATCATTTTTAAAACTAGGGTGTAATATTTATGTGAATTGATCTTGAGGTTTGAGGGTTTCAAGTTTTAATGATGGTTGTTTTTGGTGATCGAGACCGAATAATGTCCAAAAAAGATGTGAACGCACCTTGACGAGAATCAAGCCAAAATGTAGTTATAAGTGGCAGTCTCGTGACTGTAGCGCACTCACGACGTTAAAAATAATCAAATTGAAGTTGAAAGAAATAAAAAGACGTCCTCAACATCATCGGTAAAACTTATCAGCATGACTTGTCTGGCCGAGTTGAACCGATAGAGGTTGTAAACATGTTTGGCATACTTTTTCTCCCGGTTTTACTGTCCAAATCTAGTATGTTAGGCCCCCAAAAAATGTTTTTACTTCACCCCGATTCTTTTCCAATCTTTGGGTTCACGATATGTCATCTTTCATAACCTGAATTCTATAAACAACTCCAACACCAGAGTGAGGAGAATAATGAGAAGCTGGGAAAGAGGACAAAGGATTCAAGGAAAATGAAATGATCAGCTCAGTCTAGAGAAGCAACTTGAAAATGGCATGTAAATGTTGTGCAAGACATGCTTGTGTCATAACAAGACTAAGTCATTTGACAACCCTAAGATTATGTACTGTAACCTTAATCTGTAATTTATACTTGTAACACTTAATGTCTGTAAAATGTAAATGGAGCAGACTGGAGCATTTTTTCCTTAAACAGTGTCAAGCCTAAGATTTCTATTAGGAAGAAGATCAAGAAGGTCATGCCTCAGAAGAATTATGAAGAAGCTTGAAGTTGAATAAATCTGTTTGGTGAAAAATATTCTAAGTCAAGATCTCTACAAGTCACAGAATTAGTGTTATAGAGAAGTCATTCGAGAACTCCAAAAGACCTATCGAGAACTCAGGAATTACCTATCGAGAACTCAGGAATTGTCTATCGAGAACTCAGGAAATGCTATTGGAGATATCGATAAGTCAGATACCCATTCGAGAACTCAGAGATATCGACAAGTATACATTCATTAGAGAACTCTGAGTTATCGATAAGCCAAAGTCCATTAGAGAACTTTGAGTTATCGATAAACCAAAATTCACTAGAGAACTCAGAGTTGTCGATAAGTCAAGTCAATAATGAAGTTTCAGAGATATCGACAAGCCAACATGCTATCGAGATGTCGAGTTCTCTACAGCTTAATTGGAGATCTCGAAGTGAAGAAATTTCTCTAAGTACAGAATTGCAGAACGGTTCAATATCCAAGTTTGTAAATCAACAAATAATTCACATAGCTGGATTGGTAAGTCTACAAAAAACAGCTTGAGAGATGTGCAAGATCAATGGCAAGATTAACTGACAGAGGAAGATTAAAGTAAACACGGGATGCTAAGGATATGCTAAGCCAGAAATGGAAGATTTGCTTTTCTATAAATAGAAATGACAAGTGACAGTTTAGAAAAGCTAATAGCATGTTTATTATCCACTGTGTAAACCAACAGTTAACTGAATTATAAAATTAACCCTGGTCCTCTAGTTATAAGTAACAATGGTCCTCTAGTTATAAGTTAACACTGATCCTCTAGTTATAAGTAACAATCTAGATACAAAAAATCTGGTAATTCTCTCTCAAGAAAGAAGCTAATTTCTAAAACAAGAACTTAGAGATTTTGTAGCAAAACACTGCTTGATTTTTGAATAAAATTAAGTGAGTTTGAAGATCTTTGTTTACATATTTGCACGGTTATTTATGTTTAACATCTATTCTACTAAATCATTGATAACAACCAACTGCTAAAGCCAAAGTCGATCAAAAATCAAATATTTAAGCCAAAACACATTTACCCCCCCCCCTATGTGTTGTATTCATACCTAACAAGTGGTATCAGAGCAAAATCTGAAAGTAAACAGATTAGATCTTGGAAAAATGAACTACACAGAAAATCAGTAGTATCAAGATTCCTCCCTTTGATAAGGCCAACTACACTTTATGGAAAAAGAAAATGTTGTTGTTTATAAGAACGACCAATCACATTTACATTAGTATCCTCAAGAATGGGCCCTTCACTCCTGTGATTAGAGTTGAGGAAACCATAGATGGAGATATGGTTATTCCAGCTCATTATGCTCCCAAGGATCCCTCCTGAGTATACTGAACCTGAAAGAGAGAAAGTTTTCCCTAGACAGTGCCTTGCAACTGATACTAATTGAGTCACTTGATAATGTAATGTATAATAACATTGTCAACTGTGACACTGCTAAACAGATCTGGGAAAAGATGAGATACTTTGTGAAGGAACTGAGGAGGTTAGGTCAAATCAAAGAACGATATTGATTTCTCAGTATGAGGGTTTTATGGCTAAACCAAAAGAGGGTATTACTGATGTGTTTGAAAGGTTTAATAAGCTGATAAATGACTTGCAGCTTCATGATAAATTCTATGATGTCGAAGAAGTGAATTTGAAGTTCTTGCTTACTCTCCCTGATCATTTGGAACAAAAGATCTCTGCAATCAGAGAAGGAAGGGATTTAGTAGAATCACACTGGAAGTGCTCTATGGGGTTTCGAAAACTTATGAACTTGAAATGATTCAAAAGAAATCATTAAGGGCTGGTCAAGGATATGTACTGGACAGCTCAAGTGCACTAATTGGGAATGATGGCCAGACCTCTAATGATGAGCAAAGATCCCAAACTCCAGAAATTTCTACAAGTGAGAAAAGAGTCAATGACACTAAAGAGCAAGTCATACTGGAATTGGATGAAGAAGACTAGTTGTACACTCTTGATGAGCTTGATGAGCTAGATAAATCAATGGCTTACTTGGCTAGAAAATTCACTAACATTATATTGAAGAAACCAGATTCTTCAAGAGCAAAGGACAGTCCTTCAACAAAGACATCAACTGGAAAGGAAAAGGGAAGTACACTCCTGATAGCAAAACTGGCTACAAAACTGGATTTGTTGATAGATCAAACATAAGGTGCTTTACCTATGATGAGTTGGGCCATTTTGCTACAGAATGTAGGAAACCCAAGAAGGCAAAGAAAGACAAAGCCTATCTTAAATTGGAAGCAAAGTATGATGCTCTTCTAAAGAAGCAACAAGGGAAAGCTTATATTGTTGAGGGCAAGAGTTGGGATGATTCAGATAATGATGAAGATGAAGAAGTTGGAAACTATGCACTCATGGCCTTGGAGCAAGGAGACTCTTCATCATCTAAATTACAGGTACCAACTCTTACCACAATTGATTTAAATGTGAGTCAATATAAGGAAACTGTTGAAAAGATGAGCACAGAAATGTTCCACATTCATACAAGCATGGTTGCTGCAAATGAGGAAGTTAGCAGATTGAAAAAGATCAATGAAAAACTTGAGAGTAAAAAACAAGAGACTGAATTGTTGCTGGTTTGAGCTTGATACTGCTAGGCAAGAAATGCATACTTAAAGAACAAATTAAAGTGTGCAAGTGAAATTGAAGCAGTATTGAGAGAAAGGCTGGAGAAGAATGAAGTGAAACTAAATCCTTCAAAAATGCTTCTGATTTGATGGCCAATATCATGAAAAGAACAAGCCATGTGCAAACATTGCCATTGGTCTTGATTATGAGGTTTTGAACAACAAAAAGAGTCTGTCAGTGATAAAGGAAAATCAACTGAAACTGAGGATGTTCCAATTATTTTGAAGAATGTTGAATCACCTTTGTTCAAGGCATGTGAAGGAAACTTCAGTGAAGAAGAGTTGATCATCAAACATGAGATAGCTGATGAGGACAAGGAAAAGAAAAATGATGAGACAACTCAGTCTTCCATCTTTGTTGAAACACCAAAGGCTAATCAAGAAACTAAGAAGCCTGTGAAGGAGATTAAAGTTGAACAGGTCAAAAAGAAAAAGAAGAATAGAAATAGAGAGATTGGGATAAACAAAAGCAATAATTTTGCTTATGTTGCAGATGCTCCTAGAAAGAGGTGTGAGAATTGTGGATCAATGAATCACCTAACTCATCTTTGTAAAAAGACTGTTAGCAATACACCTGAAGGAGTCTGCAAGTACAATGAAGCTAAGGCTAATGATCCCTATTCATTCTGTGACAAGTTTGACTGCATTCCCTGCAACATGAAAGTGATGAAAAGTTGCCACAAATTGAGAAGTGATCTCATAGAATCAAAAATTGGTTCTCTATTTGAAAGAGAGAATGCTCAACAGTCTATGAATTCCATTTTATCTCAAATTCACATTCTACTTCTGCAAAATCAGTTAACAAGAAAAAACTTCCCAACACAGCTTGGGTAGCTAAACACAATTAATCTTGATTGTGTGCAGGGCAAAGGAAAGAAGGTCATATGGATAATTTATAGTGGATGTTCCAGGCATATGACAGGTGATAAGGCCCTGCTATCACAATTTGAGGAGATGGCTGGCCCTTGGTGACCTTTGGAGACAACATCAAAGGATTCACAATGGGATATGGCAAGATTATTTCTGGAAATGTTGTCATTAAAGATGTAGCACTAGTTGCTGGATTAGAAGTAAATCTTCTAAGTGTTAGTCAATTTGCAGAAAGAGGTTTTCAAGTTATTTTCAACAAAGAAGATTGTGCTTTTATTAGCAAAAAGACTGGTGAAATTGCTCTCAAAGGAGTAAGAAAGGGAGGCTTATTTGTTGCAGACTTAGACTCAACAAATAAGGATGGAGTGTGTTGTTTCTACACCAAGGCATCAGAAGAGTAAAGCAAATTATGGCATAAGAAGCTATCTCACTTAAATTTCAAAGCAATCAACACCTTAGTCAAGAAGGAGCTTGTGAGAGACATGCCCATTATGGAATTTGCTCAACTGGAAATTTGTGAAGCTTGTCAGAAAGGAAAGATGAAAAGATCAAGTCACAAGTCAAAATCTGTGAATTCTACAAGTGCACCTCTACAACTTATTCACATGGACTTGCTTGGGCCAGTAAATGTCTTGTCCATTTCAAGGAACAAATATGCCCTTGTCATGGTTGATGATTTTTCAAGATACACTTGGGTTGAGTTCATGTACTCTAAAGATGAAACTCCAAACATTATAATTGAGCACATCAAGAAAATTGAGAATCAAGCTGAAGGAGAAGTTAGTGTGAAAAGATTGAGGAGTGATAATGGAACAGAATTCAGAAACTCAACATTAAGTGAATTCTGCAAAAGCAAAGGCATTGTTCAAGAATTTTCAGCAGCTAGAACACCTCAACAGAATGGAATAGTTGAGAGGAAAAATAGAACATTTATAACACCCTCCAAATCCGGGGTATAGATTTGGGGCATTATTAACAACAATTACCAACTATACCTGCACAAGCGGAATATAAATATAATAATTACCCCGAACTATCACTACTCAGGATCTTTTAAAGGTTTGAGTTTGAAAAACAAGAATCATGCACTACACTTTATTACAAACCCAACTAAATAAAACCTGTCTCAAAAACTCTCTTTATTACAAAACTTTATTCTATCTACAGTTTCCCTACACAATCTTTTATTCAAACTACACAAAACTTTTATTCAACCCAACATTACTACTTATCCTGCTACACCTGATCTGGCACTTCAAAACTCTCTTCGGGAATAGGAAGGAACACTCTTGGTATAAGAGGGTCCCGCCGCTTGACTCGCTTCTTGACTACGCGGGTCCTGATGGGTTTCATTCTCTACCTTAACTGTAAAACAATAGGAGTAACAATAAAAAGGGATGAGCCAAAATTGCTCAACAAGCCTGCAACAATATATATATATATATAAAGAGAGAAAAATAATGAACCAAAATGCTGCTGGTTTGAATAACCATTTGTATCTGTATATGATAATAATTTGCCAACACTGGCGAGTGCCAAATGAACAAGACTGGAACAAGAACCAACATATGCACTATAACTGCTGATCAGTCAGAATATAGTGCGGATCTATACCCAACTGTATAGACCCAACCAACATTAGGAGTACTCAGGCAACTATGGCCTATTAATTAATGGCCTGGGTAAAACCCAGTCCGCAAAGTAACCATCCAGTCCAAGGCTTAGCATCCGGAATAATCGGAATGCTATTGATATATCCTAACACCAGGATATACCAGACTATATGTAATAAGGGTAAAGGAATTGAAATATGAACAAGAATTCCATAAATTGGGTAAATCAAGAATTTAAATGAAATGGAACAAATGATATAAATGGGTAACAGTGTATATGAACAATGAATATCAAGAGAATTGATACGATAGAAAGGAAATATAAATCACTATTCTGAATTTAGAATAGAGGAAAAACTTGCCTTGCGCGTACTTAACCTGGTTTAACTTACTGCCTTCTGACCCTAGCTTGCTCTGCCTTGCTAACACTGAACAAATCATAGAAAGATAGGTGTTTAGGTAATTTACTACATACGTGTATCTTGAATTGATATCACGCAACCTTATCAGTCTACCCATGCGTTTCTATCTGACTCGCATATATATACATATATTTACATAACACATTTATACACATAATCACATATAACACGTAACACGTAAAGCACACAATCAATTTCTAGATTTATAATTATTTTTAGAATCAATTCTAGGCTTATATCTGCATTACTAGTTGTATCTGATTTTATTATAATTTTTCGGGATTTATTCGGCTCAATTATATCCCTACTAGGACCTTCGAACTATCAATTATCACCAATCACTCTTTTTCAGAAGAAATTATAACCTACAATTATTTTTATTGGATTCGTCTCATTTTTCTGAGTCTAGGGGTCTTCGTTTCACTCAAATCGGACTAACGGTTAAATTGTTATGAATTAAACACTGATAATTCAATTTATTATTCATTATAAATAATTATTACAACCTTTTAAATCCTAAAATAATTTTTAAATAATTATTTAAGAAAAATCAAAGTCAAAAATAATTTTTTTATAATTTTTGGAGTTAAAACGAAGAAGTTACGATTTATTGAAGATTATGTGATTAATTATTGAAATAATTAATCACTTAATAAATAAATAACTAATAAATAATTAATAGATAATTATTTGCTAATTTAAAATAATTAATCCCTAATTATTAGGATTAATCACAATTTATTACAAATATTTATAACTTATCGGTATTTATTCGATTAGATCGATTATTTACAAATAATCAATCAACTTAATTAACTGATACGCTATTTGTCGGATAGATACGAATTATTCGAATTATAGATCATTTAACGATTAATCATTCGTACGATTCGTTAAACAGATAATTACCGATAACTACGATACGAATAATTATTACAATATTATTCAAATAACTAACGCTCGAATAATAATTCAATTATCGAATCATTACTCGTAATAATAACTAATTATCGAATTATTAATCATATTATTTAATTATTTCTAATCTTTATTTATTAATTAATTACCTAATTATTAATTAATTACCTAATTATTAATTAATTAGATAACTAATAAATAATTAGATAAATAATTAAATAATTAATTAAATAATTAAATTCGAATTTATAAATCAATAAAATAATTTAGAAATTAATAATACTATTTTTCAGAATATAAAACTAATTTTTAATTAATTATTAGAATTTTTAAAACTGATTTTCTGATTTTAGAAAATACAATAAATAATTAATATTTCAGAAACACAACACAGGTTTTCAGATTAGGGTTTTTAGGATCAAACCCGGGTCGTTTCCCGGGTCGAAACCGGGTCGACTCGGGTCAAGGATGAACAACCAAGCTGCCCAGAATCCGGCAATGGTGGCCGGTTCCGGCGAGCTTTCCGGCAAGCAGCATACATGTCCAAAACACCACGGTTCTGCACCGTTCTTGCTTCCAACATGTTTCCCACGACTCCGCCATCACAACCACAGGTTCTGCTATCCCAGACGGTCCCTCCGTCGTCTTCTCCGGCTAGAATCGGAGCGTTTCCGATGGGTTTCATCGGAAAAACGATCTCCCAAAAATCGAGTCAAAACTTTACAAAACTTATACCAAATCGGAGCTACAGACCTCAGCAATCATTCCCAACAGTTCATATCAATCAAAAACATCTAAAAATCTAAAGAAAACAAAATCAAAAACACTAAAACTCATAAACTCTGCACATCGATTTAGGGGTTGTAAAATCAAAATAAAAATACCTGATTACTCCTAAGACTACAACCAAACTAACTACATCAATCAAACAATCAAACGATTACTAAATCAAAAACCCCTAATTTCAGTCATAAACCCTAAAATACGAATTTAAATTCGAAGCTATAACACATGAAATTGATTACATAAATAGAAAGTAGAGATCAAGAGGATCGTTTTGGTTACTCACATGATTGAATTGGACCACAGAATCACGATCAAAATCCGGTTTGATTCTCTGCCCTGTTCTTCACCCACAAACCCTAATTTCTTGATTTTCTGAATTTTCTGATTTTTTTATGACTAATTAACTAATTAATTAATAATAAAACAGCTATTTATAGTACTGAAAATAATACCCCTAAATAAAATTAAGGGGCTAATTACACTCCTAATAAAAATATTTGGCCCCAATTTTTATAATTTTTGGGTATTAATATTGAATTTTTAAATATCCAATAAATACAAAATAAATACTAAAAATTCCCAAAAATTGTGAAAAATACAAAAATTACAAAGAAAAATGATATATAATAATTTCATGATCATATAAAAATAAAAATGTGATTTTTGTGGGGCTTTTGGTACCCGAAGGGGTCCGGAAAAATTCGTTTTTCGCGAAAAAGGTCAATTGGTAAAACGTCTAGGGGTTCAAATTAGCAATACGGTACAGGGCATTTTTAATAAAACAGAGCCAATGATTTTGTTTGAAATATGGGCTTTTAAAATACTGTTTGAGCTGTACGGGTTTTGATATAATATATATAATTGACGATAAAACGCTCAATAAATATCCAAAACACGTTTGGATCAAAACAACCAACACATAACACATAGCAGTTAGGGTTCAACGACTTAACACATTTAATCACATAATAATACACATAATTTATTATTATTATAACATAATACAAGCGTAATTCCTCGGTCGTTACATTCTTCCCCCCTTAACAAGATTCTGTCCTCAGAATCTAATTATGCAAATAACTGAGGATACTTTTCTAACATTTCACTCTCAAGCTCCCAGGTTGATTCTTCAACCACTGGGTTTCTCCATAAAACTCTTACTAATGACACAGACTTATTTCTTAATACTCTCTCTTGCCTATCTAGAATTCTTATTGGCTGTTCTACATATGACAAATCTGCCTGAAGTTCTACTGGTTCATACTCTATTACATGCCTTGTATCAGGATTATACCTCTTAAGCATAGATACATGAAATACGTTGTGAATGTGCTGCATATGGGGTGGTAGAGCTAACTCGTACGCAACCTTCCCAATTTTCTTCAAAATCTCAAATGGTCCAACGTATCGTGGCTTCAATTTCCCTTTATTGCCAAATCTGGTCAATCCTTTCCATGGCGATATTTTGAGCAATACGTGTTCTCCTTCTTGATAATCCATATCCTTCCTGGCTTGGTTTGCATATCTGCTTTGTCTGTTTTGTGCTGCCTCGATTCGTTTTCGAATAAGATCAATCTTTTCTTTTGTCTGCTGAATTAATTCTGGACCCAAAATCTTGCGTTCTCCAACTTCATCCCAGTGCACGGGTGATCTGCATTTCCTCCCATATAATGCTTCATACGGTGGCATTCCAATACTGGCGTGATAGCTGTTATTATAAGAAAATTCCACTAGGGGTAAATGTTCATCCCAACTGCCTTCAAAATCGATCGCACAAACTCGTAGCATGTCTTCAATCGTTTGAATTGTCCTTTCACTTTGGCCGTCAGTTTGCGGATGATAAGCTGTACTCATATTCAACTTCGTTCCTAGACATTCTTGAAATTGCCTCCAAAATCTTGAATTGAAACGAGGATCTCGATCCGATACAATTGATACTGGTACTCCATGACGCATCACAATTTCTTTGAGATACATGTGCACTAATTTGTCGAGCGAAAATCTTTCATTAATTGGTAGAAAATGTGCCGACTTCGTAAGTCTGTCAATGATTACCCATATCGCATCATGATTTGCCCTAGTCTTCGGTAGACCTACCACAAAATCCATCGCTAGATGTTCCCATTTCCATTCTGGAATGTCTAATGGTTGCAATAACCCACTCGGTCGTTGGTGTTCTGCTTTAACTCGCTGGCATGTGTAGCATTTACTCACCCATTCTGCTATCTCCTTCTTCATATTCGGCCACCAAAAGTTTTCCTTCAAATCGCGATACATTTTCGTGCTTCCTGGATGAATGGAATACTTCGAATTGTGCGCATCTCGCATAACTTCTTCTTTTAATTCTGCCACGTTAGGGATCCAGATTCTTGACACAAAACGTAAAATTCCCTCATTATCTTTCTGAGTTGTAATCTCTTCTCCTGTTAAGTTGTCGTCTTGACTCATCACTTCTTCTTGACAACGGCGAATCTTTTCCAGCAATTCTGGTTGGAAAGTCATAGCGTAGATAGTTTCTGCAGATTCATCGGAAATACGAATTTCGATTTCCAATTTATCGAATTCCCTGGCCAATTCTTCGCATGAAGTTAACCGATTTAATCTTTCTTTTCTGCTTAGCGCATCCGCTACAACATTTGCTTTTCCTGGATGATAACTAATTGTAACATCGTAATCTTTAATCAATTCCAGCCATCGACGTTGTCGCATGTTCAGTTCCTTTTGCGTGAAGATATACTTCAGACTTTTATGATCCGTGTAGATTTCACATTTTTCACCGTACAGATAATGTCTCCAAAGCTTCAATGCAAAAACAATTGCTGCTAGTTCCAGATCATGCGTAGGATATTTCTGTTCATGGGGTTTAAGTTGTCTCGACGCATATGCAATGACATTACCATGTTGCATCAATACACATCCTAAACCACGATATGAAGCGTCACTGTAGATAACAAAATTTCCTTGCTCGTCTGGCAATACCAATACTGGTGCCGTCACCAACCGATTCTTTAACTCTTGAAAACTTTCTTCACACTTACTATTCCATTCAAACTTTTCACTTTGTCGAGTTAACTTGGTCAACGGTGTAGCTATCTTCGCAAAATCTTTGACAAATCTTCGATAATATCCTGCCAAACCTAAGAAACTTCGAATCTCTGTCGGCGTCTTTGGTCTTTCCCAATTCAACACAGCTTCAATCTTTGTTGGATCAACTTGAATGCCTTCTCTGCTGATGATGTGCCCTAGAAACTGCACTTCTTTCAACCAAAATTCGCATTTGGAAAATTTTGCATAAAGCTGCTCCTTCCGTAATATCTCCAATGTCGTTATTAAATGCTCTGCATGCTCTTCTTCCGTCTTTGAATAGATCAAGATGTCATCAATAAATATAATGATAAACTTATCCAAATACTTCTTGAATATTCGATTCATCAAATCCATAAACGCTGCAGGTGCATTCGTCAATCCAAAAGCCATTACAAGAAATTCATAGTGTCCGTACCTTGTTCTAAACGCTGTCTTTGGAATATCTTCGGCCTTGATCTTTAACTGATGATAGCCTGATCGTAAGTCAATTTTCGAAAACCATGCTGCTCCTTTTAGTTGATCAAATAAATCATCAATGCGAGGTAAAGGATATTTATTCTTGATAGTTAACTTGTTCAGCTCACGATAGTCAATACACAGTCGCATACTACCATCCTTCTTTTTCACGAACAATACTGGCGCACCCCATGGGGATACACTTGGCCTTATAATTCCTTTGTCAAGAAGTTCTTGCAACTGTTTTGCTAATTCCCTCATTTCAACAGGTGCCATTCTATATGGAGTTTTCGAAATTGGTTCAGTCCCTGGCGTCAAGTCAATAGTGAATTCGATTTCTCGATCTGGTGGAAGTCCTGGTAATTCGTCCGGAAAAACATCAAGAAATTCTCGAACTACAGGAATATCTTCAATCTTCAAATTTCCCTTATCAACATCTCGTACATAGGCTAAATAAGCTTGACATCCTTGACGTAGCAATCTTCTCGTCTGCATTATTGATAGGAATTTCTGTTTTTGCTTCTCACCCTTAAATATTACCGTTTCATTTTCTTCAGTTTGCAATAACACTCTCTTATTCGCACAGTCAATTTGAGCATTATTACTAGACAGCCAATCCATTCCTAAAATAATATCAAACTCCCCTAACCTAAAAGGTATCAAATCAACTGAAAAATGACATTTCCCTATCTCAATATCACAGCTCGGACATACTCGATCTACTGCAACCTGATCATTATTTGCTAATTTTATGACTAACACTTCATCCAACCACTGAATCTCACAATCTATTTTAGAGATAAAGGCTTCAGAAATAAAAGATCTAGTAGCTCCTGAATCAATCAATACTAAAGCATTTACGGAATTTACAGGAAGTGTACCTGCAACCACATTCGGATTCTGTACCGCTTCCTTCATTGACATGTTGAAAGTCCTTGCTCTGGGCTGATTTTGCTGTGGTAGTGGAGGTGGAGGTAATGCTAAAACTCTTGGAATACTGGCAGCCATTGCAATTCCTCTGCAGTCTTTGGCGATATGCCCTTTTCTCCCACATTGAAAACAAGTAACTTCTGCTTTTCCCATTGGACATTCTCCAGAATAGTGTCCCCTTTGCTTGCACTTGAAACACGTAACATTTAGCTTGTTGCAAACTCCTGTATGCTTTCTACCACACGTTCTGCAATCAGGTATAGGCAGTCGAATAAGTCTTTGCTGAGTTGGGGCAGGTAGTCGATTTCCCATCCTCTGATTGTTCTGCTCTGGCCTTTTGAAATTTACTTTTCCCCGAGCTTGAAATCCCGGCCTTTTGTTGAAACGATTCTGAAAATTCCCTGGTCCTTTCTCTCTCTGAGCTGCTTCGCTTTCTCCTTCAATAATCATAGCCTTCTGAACAACAGCCGTATAAGTTGTCAATTCAAACACAGCTACCCTGCTACGAATCCATGGTTTCAGTCCTTGCTGAAATCTCTTGGCCCGCTTCTCGTCCGTGTCCACCTGCTCTGGAACAAACCTTGCCAATTCAGTAAACTTGGTTTCATAATCCGTAACCGATAAGTTGTCTTGTTTCAGCTCCAAGAACTTGATCTCCATCTGGTTCTTCATAAAACGAGGAAAATATTTCTCCAAGAAAAGATCAGTGAATCTGTTCCAGTTCACCACACCTTCTTCCAAAGCTTTCTTTGATTCCCACCAGTAATTAGCTTCGCCTTTTAGAAAATAGCTAGCAAAATCTGTCTTCTGTTCTTCCTCGACCTTTGCCAACGAAAAAGCCTTTTCCATCTCTTTCAGCCAAGCTCTCGCTTTCGTAGGATCTGTGGAACCCATAAATTCCGGTGGCTTCACCGACTGAAATTGCTTGAAGGTAGTCGTAGGTGCTGCTGGTGGTATTTGATGTCCTGGATGAGCGGCTTGCTGTAACATCTGTTGCTGGAACTGCTGTTGTTGTTGCTGCATTTGTTGTTGCATCATCAACATCTGCTGTTGCATGAGATTAAACATCTGATCCATCTGTCTATTATTGTTTTGGCCCTCGGTGTTTCCATTCGATGAGTCGGGCTGCGCTTTTCTCTTAGGTGCCATTTTTCTGATAAATAAATAATGGACCTTATTTAATAACAGTATATTAAACATATATTAAAACAGTCGATTCAAGAAAATAACTTATTAAATAACTGAATAAATAAAACAGTATGATATGTTAATTTTTTTTTTTTTTTTTTTTTTTTTTTTTTTTTTTTTTACAACAAGATCGTGAATAAAATTAGATTTGTAAATATGCAATGGTACTGAAATAAATGTAAATGCTTAAATGACTGGAAATAAAATAAAGAAAACGTGCAAAAGATTATCTCATATATATATATATATAGGTAGAACACCAGCTACAGGTGTCAGTGCTTGATACAAAACCCTATGATATAACAGTCGTACTGCTACTACTATCGGTCAGAGTCAGTAGCTACACTCATACAAACTAGTCATACAATACTATACTGCCTCTATCTACAAAATATACATAATACAACTTTCATCGATCTGCTGGTCTCAAACTCCTGGTGGTACGTGACTCAACTCCTCCTGCACTGCCTCTAGCACTGCCTCGGTAAGTCCCAATGCTCTGCGATATGCTGTCTCCGCACTAAGATTCTGCTGTCTCAACTCAGTAAGCTGCTGCGAACTAACCCGGTGAATATGATGTAGTCTCTCTCTCAGTATATAATCCGGTCGTAATGCTCTGACAGGACCATCCGTCTGTGTCTCATACAATCCAAGAATCTCTCTACACTGGTTCTGCCATCTAATCCTCTCCTCCCTCTCTGCCTGAAAGCGCTGGTAAGTCACGGTATGATGCTCCTGAAGATCAGTGCTGGAACCTCGAGAAGGTAATGGTCCATCTACCACGATCTCATCCATAAACTCCGGCTGAGGAAACTGATACACTCCTGGAACAGGTGCATAAATGGCTAATGGGGCAGGAAATAAGACAGGCTGCTCCATAGGCACATACCCTGGCGGCTCTGCCTCTGGCTCCATATGTGGCAGCTCTGGAATCTCGACTGGTGGCATAGGAATCTGAGGCTCTACATTCTCCCACTGCGGAAGATCAACCATATCAGGAATATCGAACATCGGAAACTCTAATGGTGGAATATCTGGTATTTCTGGCTCAACGTATGGAAAATAATCTGCAAAACCTGGTACCTCCGGGAAAAGTGGTATCTCTGGTGCTGGCTCAGGTGGCAATGGAGGTAAGATCTGCTCTGACACTGGGGCTACTACCTGTGCATCCACTGGATCTGTCTCGGTCCTCTCCGTAGATGATGATAAAGAAGCCATCTAATATACATAAAAATAATAACACAAAAACAATCAAATCACAATCCTATAACTCATACTTCTAATCACATAGACAAACAGTCCTAACACTCTCACTCTCATCCTATCTTATCTTAACCCTAACATTCTTATTTTCCAAGGTCAATCCTAAGCTCGGATACCAACTATAACACCCTCCAAATCCGGGGTATAGATTTGGGGCATTATTAACAACAATTACCAACTATACCTGCACAAGCGGAATATAAATATAATAATTACCCCGAACTATCACTACTCAGGATCTTTTAAGGTTTGAGTTTGAAAAACAAGAATCATGCACTACACTTTATTACAAACCCAACTAAATAAAACCTGTCTCAAAAACTCTCTTTATTACAAAACTTTATTCTATCTACAGTTTCCCTACACAATCTTTTATTCAAACTACACAAAACTTTTATTCAACCCAACATTACTACTTATCCTGCTACACCTGATCTGGCACTTCAAAACTCTCTTCGGGAATAGGAAGGAACACTCTTGGTATAAGAGGGTCCCGCCGCTTGACTCGCTTCTTGACTACGCGGGTCCTGATGGGTTTCATTCTCTACCTTAACTGTAAAACAATAGGAGTAACAATAAAAAGGGATGAGCCAAAATTGCTCAACAAGCCTGCAACAATATATATATATATATAAAGAGAGAAAAATAAATGAACCAAAATGCTGCTGGTTTGAATAACCATTTGTATCTGTATATGATAATAATTTGCCAACACTGGCGAGTGCCAAATGAACAAGACTGGAACAAGAACCAACATATGCACTATAACCTGCTGATCAGTCAGAATATAGTGCGGATCTATACCCAACTGTATAGACCCAACCAACATTAGGAGTACTCAGGCAACTATGGCCTATTAATTAATGGCCTGGGTAAAACCCAGTCCGCAAAGTAACCATCCAGTCCAAGGCTTAGCATCCGGAATAATCGGAATGCTATTGATATATCCTAACACCAGGATATACCAGACTATATGTAATAAGGGTAAAGGAATTGAAATATGAACAAGAATTCCATAAATTGGGTAAATCAAGAATTTAAATGAAATGGAACAAATGATATAAATGGGTAACAGTGTATATGAACAATGAATATCAAAGAGAATTGATACGATAGAAAGGAAATATAAATCACTATTCTGAATTTAGAATAGAGGAAAAACTTGCCTTGCGCGTACTTAACCTGGTTTAACTTACTGCCTTCTGACCCTAGCTTGCTCTGCCTTGCTAACACTGAACAAATCATAGAAAGATAGGTGTTTAGGTAATTTACTACATACGTGTATCTTGAATTGATATCACGCAACCTTATCAGTCTACCCATGCGTTTCTATCTGACTCGCATATATATACATATATTTACATAACACATTTATACACATAATCACATATAACACGTAACACGTAAAGCACACAATCAATTTCTAGATTTATAATTATTTTTAGAATCAATTCTAGGCTTATATCTGCATTACTAGTTGTATCTGATTTTATTATAATTTTTCGGGATTTATTCGGCTCAATTATATCCCTACTAGGACCTTCGAACTATCAATTATCACCAATCACTCTTTTTCAGAAGAAATTATAACCTACAATTATTTTTATTGGATTCGTCTCATTTTTCTGAGTCTAGGGGTCTTCGTTTCACTCAAATCGGACTAACGGTTAAATTGTTATGAATTAAACACTGATAATTCAATTTATTATTCATTATAAATAATTATTACAACCTTTTAAATCCTAAAATAATTTTTAAATAATTATTTAAGAAAAATCAAAGTCAAAAATAATTTTTTTATAATTTTTGGAGTTAAAACGAAGAAGTTACGATTTATTGAAGATTATGTGATTAATTATTGAAATAATTAATCACTTAATAAATAAATAACTAATAAATAATTAATAGATAATTATTTGCTAATTTAAAATAATTAATCCCTAATTATTAGGATTAATCACAATTTATTACAAATATTTATAACTTATCGGTATTTATTCGATTAGATCGATTATTTACAAATAATCAATCAACTTAATTAACTGATACGCTATTTGTCGGATAGATACGAATTATTCGAATTATAGATCATTTAACGATTAATCATTCGTACGATTCGTTAAACAGATAATTACCGATAACTACGATACGAATAATTATTACAATATTATTCAAATAACTAACGCTCGAATAATAATTCAATTATCGAATCATTACTCGTAATAATAACTAATTATCGAATTATTAATCATATTATTTAATTATTTCTAATCTTTATTTATTAATTAATTACCTAATTATTAATTAATTACCTAATTATTAATTAATTAGATAACTAATAAATAATTAGATAAATAATTAAATAATTAATTAAATAATTAAATTCGAATTTATAAATCAATAAAATAATTTAGAAATTAATAATACTATTTTTCAGAATATAAAACTAATTTTTAATTAATTATTAGAATTTTTAAAACTGATTTTCTGATTTTAGAAAATACAATAAATAATTAATATTTCAGAAACACAACACAGGTTTTCAGATTAGGGTTTTTAGGATCAAACCCGGGTCGTTTCCCGGGTCGAAACCGGGTCGACTCGGGTCAAGGATGAACAGCCAAGCTGCCCAGAATCCGGCAATGGTGGCCGGTTCCGGCGAGCTTTCCGGCAAGCAGCATACATGTCCAAAACACCACGGTTCTGCACCGTTCTTGCTTCCAACATGTTTCCCACGACTCCGCCATCACAACCACAGGTTCTGCTATCCCAGACGGTCCCTCCGTCGTCTTCTCCGGCTAGAATCGGAGCGTTTCCGATGGGTTTCATCGGAAAAACGATCTCCCAAAAATCGAGTCAAAACTTTACAAAACTTATACCAAATCGGAGCTACAGACCTCAGCAATCATTCCCAACAGTTCATATCAATCAAAAACATCTAAAAATCTAAAGAAAACAAAATCAAAAACACTAAAACTCATAAACTCTGCACATCGATTTAGGGGTTGTAAAATCAAAATAAAAATACCTGATTACTCCTAAGACTACAACCAAACTAACTACATCAATCAAACAATCAAACGATTACTAAATCAAAAACCCCTAATTTCAGTCATAAACCCTAAAATACGAATTTAAATTCGAAGCTATAACACATGAAATTGATTACATAAATAGAAAGTAGAGATCAAGAGGATCGTTTTGGTTACTCACATGATTGAATTGGACCACAGAATCACGATCAAAATCCGGTTTGATTCTCTGCCCTGTTCTTCACCCACAAACCCTAATTTCTTGATTTTCTGAATTTTCTGATTTTTTTATGACTAATTAACTAATTAATTAATAATAAAACAGCTATTTATAGTACTGAAAATAATACCCCTAAATAAAATTAAGGGGCTAATTACACTCCTAATAAAAATATTTGGCCCCAATTTTTATAATTTTTGGGTATTAATATTGAATTTTTAAATATCCAATAAATACAAAATAAATACTAAAAATTCCCAAAAATTGTGAAAAATACAAAAATTACAAAGAAAAATGATATATAATAATTTCATGATCATATAAAAATAAAAATGTGATTTTTGTGGGGCTTTTGGTACCCGAAGGGGTCCGGAAAAATTCGTTTTTTCGCGAAAAAGGTCAATTGGTAAAACGTCTAGGGGTTCAAATTAGCAATACGGTACAGGGCATTTTTAATAAAACAGAGCCAATGATTTTGTTTGAAATATGGGCTTTTAAAATACTGTTTGAGCTGTACGGGTTTTGATATAATATATATAATTGACGATAAAACGCTCAATAAATATCCAAAACACGTTTGGATCAAAACAACCAACACATAACACATAGCAGTTAGGGTTCAACGACTTAACACATTTAATCACATAATAATACACATAATTTATTATTATTATAACATAATACAAGCGTAATTCCTCGGTCGTTACAACATTGATTGAAGCTGCTAAAACTTTGCTACAAGATGCTCAATTGCCAACTAGTTTTTGGGAAGAGGCTGTTAATACTGCATGCTACACTCAAAACAGATATCTCATAAACAAAGCTCATGGCAAATCACCTTACTCAATCATGTCTAACAGAAAGCCTACAGTGAAGCATCTACATGTGTTTGGAAGCAAGTTTTATATTCTAAAAGACAACTCTGAATATGTGGGAAAATTTGACTCTAAAGTTTTTGAAGCAATTTTTCTGGGATATTCATTGCAAAGGACAGCGTACAAAGTTTATGTGATTGATCAAAAGAAAATTATGAAAAGCACAGATGTGACTTTTGATGATGACAAGTGTCCAGGCTTGGAATGCCTTGATGTAAATGATGCCGAAGCCCTTGCATTTGAAAATCTAACCATTGATAGTGATTCTGATGAGGAAGATGAAGTTGTGGCACAACAAGTGACAAATGAAGAGGCCTCTGAACAAAATCATGGGAATGAAAGCTCTCTTCAGACACCTGAATTTGATGACACAATCTCAGGGGGGAAGGGGAGAATGGAAATGACAGTCATGGTAATACTGAAGAAAATGATGAAGGCACTAGTCAACAGACACATACTAGAAAGTGGGATATGAGTCATACAGTAGAAGTTATTATTGGTGATCCCTTAGCTGGTGTGAGAACTAGAAGTGCAACTGCTAATGAATGCCTACATGCATGTTTTCTATCTCAAGTAGAGCCCAAGAAAACTGAAGAAGCCCTATTGGATCCTGATTGGATATGTACTATGCAGGAGAAGCTGAATCAGTTTGAGAGAAACAAAGTTTGGAAATTAGTTCCTGCGCCAAAGAATAGAAGCATAATTGGAACTAAGTGGGTGTACAGGAATAAAATGGATGAAAATGGAATTGTTACTAGAAACAAAGCAAGGCTGGTTGCTAAAGGCTACTCACAAGAAGAGGGAATTGACTATGATGAGACTTTTGCTCCTGTTGCAAGACTAGAAGCAATAAGAATTTTTCTGGCATTTGCTGCACACTCAAATTTCAAGGTGTATCAAATAGATGTCAAGAGTGCTTTTCTTAATGGTGAACTAGAAGAAGAAGTTTATGTGCAACAGCCACCTGGCTTTGAAGATCCAGAATTCCCTAACTTTGTTTACAAATTACTCAAGGCTCTATATGGATTGAAACAGGCACCTAGAGCCTGGTATGACACACTGTTAGAATTTCTACTCAAACATGGTTTTACCAGAGGTACTATTGATAAGACTCTCTTCTACAAGAAGCATGGTGAAGATATGATCCTAGTTCAAATCTATGTGGATGATATCATCTTTGGATCTGCAAATGAAAAGCTTTGTCAAAGATTCTCTAGATTAATGCAGAGTGAGTATGAAATGAGCATGATGGGAGAATTGAGTTACTTCCTTGGCCTTCAAGTTAGTCAAATAAGTGATGGTATTTTCATCAGCCAAACCAAATATGTGAATGACTTATTGAAAAAATTTGGTATGGTGGATAGCTCACCTGCATCTACACCAATGTCTACTGTAACCAAGTTGGATGAAGACAAGAAAGGCAAGAGTGTGGATATTTCAAGCTACAGAGGGATGATTGGATCATTGCTTTATTTGACTGCTAGTAGACCAGACATCATGTTTGCTACTTGTCTATGTGCCAGATTTCAAGCCAATCCAAAAGAATCACATTTGATGGCTGTAAAAAGGATTTTCAGATACTTAAAGGGAACTCCAAACTTGGGATTATGGTATCCTTAGGGAACTGGTTTTGAAGCTGTTGGATACACGGATGCAGATTTTGCTGGATGCAGGGTTGATAGGAAAAGTACTAGTGGAAGCTGTCAATTTCTTGGTCAAAGACTTGTATCCTGGTATAGTAAGAAACAACAATCTGTGTCAACTTCTGAAAAAGATGTGTTCTAAGTCCAATCATGTATGATGATTTAGGAATAACTTTTATGTAATCTGTTTTGATTTCATTGATATTAATAAAAGACTTGTTTTGGTTTTATTGCGGGCTTTATCTATTTAAGGGTTTAAATAAGATATACCATAGTTTAGAGTAAAGCTTTTTATGGATTATGATGAGATCATAATAATGAGACCTAAAAGATGATAACTCTAAACTTAAATATTTCCTGGTCGTAGGATTACTAACTGGTAATTAGTAATCCGCAAAGATCGGTACATACTATGTTTGCTTCATTATGAAGGATGTCTGATCTCATAGATATTTGTGTGGTGACACTATAGCTAGTATGTAGGTGCTTATTATAGAATAAGTTCACTGAACATGACTCACACAGCTGAACAACTGATGGAGTTCACTCACGTGTCAGCAGTTGTTCACATAGTGATAGTTGTACAAGTATCCTTAGACTTGAGGTCATTATAGTCATCTTGTGTACACTGAACTATGTTTTGGTTTAGTTCTTAGTCTCCAGGGACAATTATAAGGGCTCTAATGGGTATATGAATTTGTACACGAAGATAGTGTATGATCAATAAAGGATCTACCCCTTTCAGTGAAGAAAGAGAATGTTCAATGCTGATCCACTTATGCTAGTTCAGGAATCTCTGGCCAGAGTGAATGAAATTAGAAAGGATTTTCTAATTTACATTAAATAGAACTAAGCATAGTGAATGGGAAAGCAAATGATTAAATAAGATAGGCTTGACACAAGTTCCATGCCTTATATTTAATCGTGACATTGCAGGGTAGAAGGAATTGATTGTACGGTAACTACTCACTGAATAGGTTCTTGGTATTCTAAGCAGTGAATTCGTATTATCCGGATAGTCGCGATATGCTGAGAAGTATCCCTCATGATTTAGAATAAATATGATTAATTTATTAATTAATCATATTTTATTAATTAGAGAATTTATATAAATAATGATAAAATAGTTTTATTATTATTTATTTCTACTACCGGCTTAATATTGAACCTACAGGGTCACACCATAAAAGAAAATGATTTAATGGTGTAGGAATTAATTAATAATGGCTAGTAATTATTTATTTGTGAAATAAATAATTAATTAGCAGATTTAATAATTAATTAAATAAGATTTAATTAATTCTTAATATTATTAATTAAGAATAAAATTTTGGAAATTAAATCAAGTGAGAGAATTATTTTTCTAAAGTGTTTAGAAAAGGGATTAATGATTAAAAGGTATTTTAATTATTAGTTAATTGGTTAATAAGAATAATCAATTAAAGGGTTAATAATAATAATATTTTATGGAAAATTTTCAGCTGAAATTTTTGCCTATAAATATACTATTATAAACCCTATTTGCCTCGACCCAAATAATTAACCCTAATTCTAAAGTAGAACAAGAGGGAGGCAACTAATTCTCTCAACCTCTTCCTCCTCCATCACATTGTACTCTTGGTGGATACCGGTGGAGTGCTTCACACTTGAGGAGCAGCTGCTAAGGATTTCCGTTCATCATTCTTGGATCGCTATTAAAGACCTCCATATTTCCATTAACGTAAAGCTTCTTAAGGTAAACATACTGAACTACGAATTAAATATTATTTTTCGCATGGATCCTGCGGAGGGTTTCATTTTTTTTTAAGATTTAAATTTATGTTTTCGTTGCGTTTATGTGCTAAAAACCCTTCAATGGCATCAGAGCTACTTGCGAAAAGTTTTTAATTCGTTTATGTGGTTAACTGTTTTCGATATATGAGCATGTACGTGATTCGCCATGATTTGATGTTGATATAATATGCTTATATATGTATGGTTTTGAATATATGATATTCATGTGAGTTGTATAATCATAAGATGATTATGTAATCTGTATATATACTGATATATACATGATTTATGTTTGTTCTAATTATGAGAATCATATTAGATATGGATTCTGAATTGGCTGCTGCAGATTTGCTGAAATCTGGGTCTGGTGTCCGATTTACGCAAACGAATACCCTATTCCATAGGTAAACAAGCGTCTGAACAAAACTGATAGCTTATGCTATATCAACGACTCGTCTGTAAGGCGTTTGACGTCGTTTACTGCCCGTAAACAGTGATTCTCGTTTTTCTGATTTGATTCTGATTTTTCTGATTTTTGTCATATTTTTTTTATGATTAGATCATGGATAATATGATATGTTAAGATCAGATTATGTGTTTTAACATGCTTTTATGTGTTGTATGAGCATGGTGGATGGTTATGGCTTTTCGACCTTAGTGTAATGGTTTTGGTTTTGGTTTTAAATACGACTTGCATATCGTCAATCTTTGTAATCATAAATCTCGAATGTAACTCGAGTTATTCTTGTAAGTTCATTAGATTAGTTTTACTTTCAATCTATGTAATGTAATTGAAGACTCAACAAGGCTATCCAATGGAGGTGATACAAAGAAGAAGACGAGGCATACATGAAGTCTAAACAAAGAAGAAGACTTATGTAATAAGTAGTTGTATTTATTTCCATCACCATATTAGATTGACCTTGATCTTTATCATGAGCTTGATAAAGATCACATAGGATGGGGCCATAACCAAACACATTTACTTTATTGCACTTTACATTTACTTGTTTATTTAATTTTATATATGAGATATATACCTATGTTTACCATGCGATGATAGATTTAGGTGAACTTAAATCAATATAAGGCGTGCTCTAGAAAATCTAGAATAGGAATCGTTTCTTGCCTTAACAATAATATTATGAATACAATCATGAGATTCTTGTGTTTATGAAACACGTAATTAAATATGAATTTTCAATATTGAGAGAAAAGATGATTCTATCAAAAGCAGATTTCTATCTGTAAGAAAGGGGTATTAAGTGACGCCTCTTGACAATGCTCCCCCCGATCTGGGAATCATCTGATTATCGATTATTGATTTGAAATATTTAATTTAAAATGAAGAATCTCTTTATAATATGATTATGATTGTAACATAATATAATCCCTCTAAAATTAAATAATATCAAGTAGTAATTGGCCAATGACACAACAGGCTTGTGTCGATCATAGCCTTCCAACATGGTAGAAAGTGGTTCTTATTTTTAAATCATTATCGTTTCGTGCTACAGCCGAGGGCTTTGATTTCGAAATAAGAAATACTTGTCTATTACATAGAGATGTGTACATTGAATTAGAATCTAAAGGTCGTTACGTGCTACAGCCGTGGGCCGTTGGAGACTGATTCAATTGTACGAAATGTTGGGTTAGACTTGACTTAGAATATTGAGTTTGTCGTGCTACAGCCGTGACTCAATTATTCAAGAGGCTAAAGTTTTATTAGGGAATAACATAAGATGTAATGACAAGAGTTGTCTGCTTATTGAACATCACAGGATATTTCGTGCTACAGCCGAGGTTGTGTGATGGAATGTAGGAACCCTATTCCCACTAACATTATGAATGCTTAATTTTCACTTAGGGGTTGTATAAATTAGATAAACTAGTGGGAGCCACTTATGAATAAAGACCGGTTCATATAGTGTCTTGAAATGAAATTGAATATTTGCTAAGTGTTGTTATGTGTTCACCATTTACAGATTTACTATATTCGTTATGTCTTCTGCACTAGACTTGTGAGTGAAATTGGAATGCTCAACTCTTCATCCTAAGGCAAGAACTCAGCTAATGTGTTGCAGCAGATTAATTTCTAATAAATCAACCTAGTTTGATTTAATTGGAAATTAACTGAAATATGAATTATAAATATTTCAGAATCTCTGTATATTTATTTTTCTTAAAAACTCAAAAATTAACTTAGAATATTTCAAATTCTAAGTAAACTGCTTAGTTGTTAATTTACATCTTAAATGTGTAAAATTAATACTAGGCAGAATAACAGTACTCAAAGGTATAGAAAACTGAGTTCTCGATAAGTCAAAATGACTTATCGACAAGTCATTTTAGAGTTCTCGAGTGAGTCCTCGATAAGTCTATTTATAGACTTCTCGAATGACTTCTCGATAAGCTCTATTATGACTTATCAATAAGACCATGCAGAGTTCTCTAATAGTGTTAATTCACAGAGTTCTCGACAAGGATATTTTGAGACTTATCAATAACTCGGAACTAAAATAATTTAATTCAATGAATTATTTTAGACAAATAATTTTGGAAAATTTATTCTGATTTCAATTTGATTCAATTCAAATAAATTAGAATTATCTTAGTCCATTTTCGGACAAACTGGGCATTTATCAGAGTTCTCGATAAGTCATCCTTGACTTCTCGATAAGTTTAATATCAAACATTTATTTGACTTCTCGATAAGTATTTTACTTTTTCTATAAATACCCAGACTTCTCGATACATACACTGTACTTACACTTTCTCGAGATCTCAAGTGACCTAGCTTTCAGACAAAAGGCAATTTCTCTCTCGTTTTTGCTCCTTTCTCAAAAAAAATTCTTACCCACTACTTCTAAACATTAAAATGGCACAAAACATTGTTAGAGCTATCATTCCAGAGAAGGGAACTAATTTTATTGTTATTCTTGATGCTAACCAAGCCCCTGATAGTTTCAAGGGGTTTGTGAAGTTTCTTTCTGAATCTTATATTGCAGGTGCTTTAACTGCAAGTCATGTGCTGTATTTGGACGTTCTTCATGAATTTTGGACATCAGCTATAACTAGGACAGTTGTTCTAGAGAATGTCACTTCTATGGTGGTCACATGCACAATTGGAGGCCAGGAAATTGAGTTTTCAGCTGCTGATGTGAATATAGCCCTAGGATTGCCAACTGAGAATTATGGAGAGATGCCAACTGCAGATGAGCTGAGTGAATTCATGGACTTCATCAACTACAGTGGCTCAATCAACTTGGAAACCTGAACAAGACAAACCTTAGGAAGGAATGGTCCTTTGTGTTTGATTATGTAATGAGGGCTTTCACTTGCAGAAAAACTGGCTTTGACAACATCTCAAGTGTGGTGCAGAAGCTTGTGTTCTCAATAGCTCACAACAGGCATCTGAATGTTGGGGCTCTAATTCTGAGGAGCTGGCTACCAGGCTTACTATGCCTTTGAAGAATAGAGGTAAAGAAATCTTTTTGCCAAGGTTTATTATGTCTACTTTAGCTCATAAAGTAAATGACATACACTTGTTAGCTGGTATTGATAGTAGTAGAATTGGCAATTGTAAGCAAGTGTCCAAAATAATATTTGGCTCACTTACTTCAAAGAATAAGGTGAGTGTAAGTCTTAGAATCACTCCATTTATGTTGGAGAGATTCAGGACTTATCCTTACCCTATGCCAGACATGAGGGCTCCTAAATTTGCTAGTTCAGCTATGGTTCCTGAGCCTGTGGAAGCACAAACACAGGCACATCAACAGGGACCTTCCAAGGCTGCAGCCCCTTCTTCTAAATCACTAGATGTTAGCAAACTAACCACTTTAGTCTCTCAAAAGACTGAAGTGAGTAAAAAGAAGAGAAAGGAACCAACCCTTGCTGCTGTAAATGAGAGTGAAATAATTCAAACTGAACCAGAGTCACCCTTGGTCAAGAAACCAAAGAAGAATAAGTTACCTGAGTTGACCGCTCAAAACACCTCTGTCTCCTCTCAAAAGGGCACAGTTGAACAAATGGAGAGTAAACAGTTACTAGATGCTTTCTCTCAACAGGGTATATCTATTGAAAAGAGCATTCACCCCAATGCATCCTATACTGAGTCAGCACAACCTGCACCTAGAGTGTATGGTAGAAGAAATAAGGATGGCACACACAGTGAGGGCACATCATTTGAAGCTCCCTCATCCATTCAGGGGGAGCTGCCAATACTCACAACTGAACAAACTTCTCTAATCTATCAAATTTCTTCATCATATAGAGCACTTGAATCTGATTCTCAAATGCACCAACACTCAAGTGACATGGTTCATGAAACTGTGCTCACCACCCAGAACCAACATCTAGATGGTGAGAGGCTACTAGCTGGGGTAGACCTTGATGACACCATCACAAACATGGGGGTTTCATCAGTTTTTACTGAAGACCCCATGATCACTCTTGCACCTTCATGTGCACAATCATCTTCACAGATGAATAGGTTTGAGGGTAGTACTCTTGAGGGAAAGCTATCTAAATCCTCTCCAATTCAATTGGAGGTTCCTCTAGAAGGAACAACTCCCCTCAAAACCCTATCTAAAATTGCCTTGACAGTTGAAGCTAGGAGTACAATTACCAATGACCCTGTTATGGGAGAGGCAAGTTCATCACATTTATGTGACAGTGCTCTGCAAGGTGCACAAAGGTTTGAGGCTGGTGTACATGACAGTAACCCAGTCAAATCCTCTCCAATTCCAATGGAGGTTCCCATTATATGTGGTGAACAACAAACTGTCAAAACCACATATTTATCTGTGAGTCAAACTGTGACTTCAGTCACAGGTGGTAATCTGGACATTTCTCAGCAGCCATCCACATCTCAATCCAGCCAACCACTTGTCATGGCTCAATGGCTACAAGATATGGAAGCTCAGCCTTCTACAGTTGATGACATGTTGGTAGATCAAATATCAGGTTTGGCCAATCTCTCTCAGCAATTGCTCGCTTCAGACATGGGGAACCAGGACTATCAAGCTATACTGCTATGCTTCAATGAAGAGGTTGAACAACAGAAGGAGAAGATAGTAGATGAAGCTGAAGAAGATGGAAATGTAGATGCCTGGTTGTCTGATGACCATGTGGCATAAATGGATGAAGTTTTGGCTAGATTCAGGAGGGAGTACATAACTATCATGGGAAGTAATGCTAAATCTCTCACTCCTCCTGAAGTCTATGATGTCATCATAGATGTGCACAAAGCTCAACTCAAGGCTTTCCATCTCTTTGGAAAGGCCCTTGAAGTAAAATTGACTGGACATGAAGATAAAATCAGGAAGCTGATCAAGGAAAAGATGGATGACATTGTGCCTTCTCAAAAGGACATCAAGAATCAATTCCAGTCTTTCACTGAGCAAATGTCAAGGATGGATCTGGCCTCCATTGAAAAGGAAGTGTCAAATATGAAGAGTTCTTTCAAGGTCCTGTTTGATCAAGTTCAAGCTCATATCATAAATTCAAATGATACCAGGGTCAAGCTCAATCAAATGTATACTGCAAGGTATGAGCCTTCATTTCTTCTCATGGAGGGTGTTGATGAACACTTTGGGTCCTTCTCAGCCAAAACCTCTACTCCTCAAATACAAGAACTTCAAGATCAAATTTCTTCACTTCAAGCTTCCAACTCAGATTTATCTTCACAAGTCAGAGCTCTAACCATATTGGTTGAGAGTCAACAACATGATATTCAGGCCCTAGTGGAGTCCCATAAGCATTTACAAATGCAGAATACAGTTTTTTTGGGAGCCATTATGGGAAAACTCAACATCCCACTGCCAGCATTGCTTGAAGCTGTAAGACCTGAGATTCCTACTCCCCTACTCATGCCTGTCACCAAGACTAAGGGGGAGATAGATGCAAGGCAAGCACAATCACAATCAAAAGTCAAAAGTCAAGTACAAGGTCTAGAACAAGAGAGGCTCCTTATGGCTGCCCAAGGTCCAGGAATGACACAAGAGTTTGATAATTTTCTCACTGGACGAAGGAACTCTCTCAACAATAACTTCTTCACTTACAGAAAGACCTTGGAAAAGACTATCAATTTCATCAGGGTGCTGCAGATCCCAGTCAAGGACCAGTTTTTGGAGAAAAGGATAGTGATCAATCTTAATAATTCTGGTGTAGATAGATGTATGCAAGTCAACTTCAATTATCTAATTTCCAGAAGAGCATCTGAGGTGGATTTTTGATTAACAAGGTCAGGATAATCAACAATGAAGAGAAAATGTTACTAGCAGAGTTGAAGAAGGCTCAAGAAGCTGCATTCCCAAAAGCTTATCTACATCCAAGCAAATGGGTGCACTATATATGCTCTACAACCAAGCAACTGAAACATTTCCAAGTACCCAAAAACCGTGTCATGGCCAACAGAAGACTGATAACGGTGCTTGAGTCTGAGCTGAAAAGTAAGAAATTGAAGACTAGTGAAGATGAAGCTATGATCAAGATTCTGAGAAGATACATTGATAACCCTAAAGCCAATTTTCCTAAAACTCAAATCAACACAGATGACTTGGGTGATGATGAGCAGAAGAAAGATGGTCAAAATCCTTCTGGATCAAACTCAAGTCAATCTAGCAAGGCAATTGGTGGAAAATGTGATAGTGAGAAAGAGAAGGAGAAGAAAAGTGGATCTGAGACTTAAAGGAGGGGTGGAAGGAGATAAAGACAAAAGAATGATACCTCACAACCCCTCCAAACCCTAAATATCCAAATACCAATTGCTAAACCTTCACATTCAACCTCATCAAAAACTGCTCAACCTCAAACCTCTAAGCCTAAATATTTCTACAAGCTCACTGCAAACTTTCTCCTCAAAACTCAAATCACTCACAACCATACTTCTCTGAAAAGACTCAAAACTGTACCTTCATTCAAGCCACCCCATAAAACACACTTCAAAACAGTTGGAATAGGTCCAAAAGAAGCCAAGGTTAAGAGAAGATTCAGAAGACAAAGAAGACAAAGAAGAAGATAACTGACAGCTGAATTTCTCAATGATCATGGATTTGGTGAAAAGGCCATCTGGAACAAATATGATCAAGATGATTTCCAACCTCTAAATGTTGTGGATTCAGATGAAGACTACTTCCAACAGCTAGCTGAAAGAATTGTCAGAGTTTGGGTTGTTAACATCAAAGAAGTTATAATCTACTACAGTGATGGGTCCTTTGAAAAGCTTAGAAATAGACTAATGGATTCTCTCTCAATTGTTGAACTGAAAAGGGTGATAAGCTTGATGAATGGTAAAGATTCAGCCACTAAGGCATGGAGAACAATATTGGCAGTGTTTGTTGTTAACAGAGATGAGATGAGAGATAAGCATAGAGATTTGCTAGCTAAAAAGAGGAGAAAGTATGAGCATAACATTGATGAGTATATCAGAAGATCAGAAGAGTTGAAAGCAGCAGGCAAGAGCAGAATATCAAAGGATGGAAAATTTCTGAATGTAAAAGCTGGCTCTTTGTCAAGATACAGGATAGGGATGTTAGCTAGTTATCCTAAGCCAGATTTGCTAAAACTAATAGAGGCTCTAGCTGACACCCCCATCCTAGAAGAATTGGAAATACTTGTACAGATTAAGAACATAATTGAGAAAGGATCAGAAAGCTCAGTCTTTACTTAATTATTGTAAGCTGTCAAATGTTCAATGTACAAGTGTTGTATCAGCTTTTATATTATTTTATTCTCATTCTTTAACTTTGGGTTAGTCTTGTTAACAGGCATGAATTTGTGATAAGCAATCTTCTCACAAATAGGGGGAGATTGTTGTGCAAGACATGCCTGTATCATAACAAGACTAAGTCATTCTGACAACCCTAAGATTAGTTGTACTGTAACCTTAATCTGTAATTTATACTTGTAACACTTAATGTCTGTAAAATGTAAATGGAGCAGACTGGAGCATTTTTCTCTTAAACAGTGTCAAGCCTAAGAATTCTATCTGGAAGAAGATCAAGAAGGTCATGCCTCAGAAGAATTATGAAGAAGCTTGGAGTTGAATAAATCTGTTTGGTGAAAAATATTCTAAGTCAAGATCTCTACAAGTCACAGAATTAGTGTTATAGAGAAGTCATTCGAGAACTCAGAAAGACCTATTGAGAACTCAGGAATTACCTATCAAGAACTCAGGAATTGTCTATCGAGAACTCGGGAAATGCTATTGGAGATATCGATAAGTCAAATGCCCATTCGAGAACTCAGAGATATCGATAAGTATACATTCATTAGAGAACTCTGAGTTATCGATAAGCTAAAGTCCATTAGAGAACTCTGAGTTATCGATAAACCAAAATTCACTAGGGAACTCAGAGTTGTCGATAAGTCAAGTCAACAATGAAGTTTCAGAGATATCGACAAGCCAACATGCCTATCGAGATGTCGAGTTCTCTACAGATTAATTGGAGATCTCGAAGTGAAGAAATTTCATTAAGTACAGAATTACAGAACAGTTCAATATCCAAGGTTGCAAATCAACAAACAATTCACATAGCTAGATTGACAAGTCTACAAAAAACAGCTTGAGAGATATGCAAGATCAATGGCAAGATTAACTGACAGAGGAAGATTAAAGTAAATACGGGATGCTAAGGATATGCTAAGCCAGAAATGGAAGATTTGCTTTTCTATAAATAGAAATGACAAATGACAGTTTAGAAAAGCTAATATCATGTTTATTATCCACTGTGTAAACCAGCAGTTAACTGAGTTATAAAGTTAACACTGGTCCTCTAGTTATAAGTAACAATCTAGATAGAAAATCTGGCAATTCTCTCTCAAGAAAGAAGCTAAGTTCTAAAACAAGAACTTAGAGATTTTGTAGCAAAACACTGCTTGATTTTTAATATAAAATTAAGTGAGTTTTGAAGATCTTTGTTTTACATATTTGCACAGTTATTTATGTTTAACATCTATTCTACTAAATCATTGATAACAACCAACTGCTAAAGCCAAAGTCGATCAAAAATCAAACATTTAAGCCAAAACATATTCACCCCCCTGTGTTATATTCATACTTAACAGTAAATATTCTTTACTTTCTGTTATGGATTAAAAACTAAGATATATAATTACTATATTTATTACTAAGGAACGTGAGCTTCGAGGCTCGATTTGAGTGCTCTTGTGTTTCGTGACTCGATCGGCCTTAATAAGATGCCTACGTACCTTGCTGATTGCCAAGGATCAAGTCAAAAAATGTAGTTCTGATTTGTGGGGTGAGGCCCCTTATATAGACGTTGGGAGTCCTTGAATTGGACTTGGATTTAGAGACTTGGTGGTCAAGTCTCAGAATTTGAATGGACTTTAGAGTCCTAAATAATAGGAAACAGATTCCTTATCCTTCTAGGTCCCTTAGAGGCTAATCTGCAAGGATTTATGTCCTTATTGAGACTCTTCTCAATAGCTGATTTTTCCCTTATTAATTAATTACAAAATTAATTAATATTCAGGGTTTTTGGGCCTTCTTTGTTCCATCAGGCCTGATCTGGTCCATCAGGCCTGATCAATGTGTTAACCTTTTTGGTCTGAATGTCATACATCTTCTTATTGGGCCTTGCATCCCAAATCATGTGTAATCAATACATTATTAACTATGTAATCAGGATTTATTTTCTTCCCTATCATTTGCCCCCCAACTTTTGGGAAACAGTGACTAGGTTTCGCAAAAGTTACGTTCATTTGTTTCCTTACAAGGTATCATTTTTGCGTAAAGTGTGGAGCGACCTACACATTTACAACGATTTACTTTCATCCCTTTTATTTAGGAATTATCTTAATTTCCAGGAATTTTCCTTGAATTCTAGGATTTTTTTCTTTGATTTTCTGGATTTTTTGTGACGGCCTCAACCCCGGGGTCAGGAGTTGACGTCATCAACAATCACCATAACAAACACAATATAATCAATTCCAAGATAGAATATAAATACGACCCTTTTTCCAAGATCTTTTCTAGGTTTAAGTATGACTTAGGTTACAACTATTACAACTCAACTAATTACAAACAACCCTGACATAACTAACCTAACGCGGCAACTCAACAGACCATCTTTGGTCCAGCACAACTATCTCAGAGGAGCCTGACACGAAAGGAGCTTGAACTCTGCCCTGACTACCGTGCAAGAAACTCCTAGGCATTTGCAATACATATAAAATATTATGCAAGGGTGAGCAATTGCTTGCTCAGCAGTACCACTATATGAATAACTATAAAACAGTGTATGATAAAACAGTGATAGGGACATAGCTGTAATCATAATATCAACATTTTATAATAAAATTAGAGATAACTGGATATCACTAACTAGCATGCTTCATCAAAACAACATAGCAGTGTGCTGTAAAAATACCAGAGTCCAATTTTAGCATGCTAATCACATTTATAAACCGCTGTATCAACTACTCATGCCCTTACGGGAATCACAAATCTAAATCAGATACGTAGCGGATATGTGAAGATAACTGATCAGGCTATCAACACCAGACGGCTCTAACTGCCATCCCATTCACCTGTTCCAGAACTCAGAGACTAGCTAGGTCTCTGACCTGCTGGACTAATCAGTTTTATAATGCGCGCAACCGAATTAGCCTCTTACGCCACCTCAATAGGCCTACTCTGGCCCCAATGTATCCCATATCTGACCGTTTTATCCAGTTTTCAAAATACTTGTACCTATCTCATTTTCAAAATCATTTATTTAACCAGCACACATATAAAATCCATTTCGCAAATCATTTCATTCGAGATAGGTACCTTTCGAAGTTACTTCTCCCCAAAACAATTTGAAAACAGTGATTTATAACTACAGGGGATACGTAACTTAAAACGTTTCTGTTCCATTACGAAAGTAAAACATTTAGCTATTCATATGTACTGAACCATAAAAGAATGGTCAGGGGTACTTGCCTTGTAGAGCTTTACGACTATCACTGACTGATTTTGATAGACTTGAACGTTCGGGCTCTCATGGAAAAATGACTGTCTCACTAGAAGACATCCCTGCTTCGCAGCAATCTATCTTAAGATAGTATCCAGGACTCTCAGGGTTCTTCACTTGGGAACCTCGAGGCACTTCCCGACTGATCACTAGATTATCTTAGTTCGATATCACTTCTTGAGTCCTTTGACTAAAACCTACAAATCCGAAATACCCTACGTTAGACGTCTAGGTATGCTTGACATATCCTCTCGAACAATCCTACCCAAGCGATAACAATCCCGACTCGCATATATTCGAATTATCATAACACACATACAATTAAGGTTCATACATTCACAACCTAGTTCACTAATCATTTTTGGAATATACATATATTCTTGATACAGAGAATCGGTTTTGGAATTCCTTTTTCACAAAATTTATATACCCAACAATGTTACATATGACTAACTGTTTGAAATCTTGGTTTTGAGTTTTAACCTAGACTAGCAGAACCGAATTTATACTTAATTAATCGTTAGTAAGATAAACCGGCCAACATAGGTTAGTAAGTTTATCTGAGTAACGGTTAATCAAATACAACTCAAGGTCGTACTAATCTGAGTTAGTACTCGTACCAAAAATTAAATTTGAGAAACGTTCTATCTATAATAATATAAGTAAACGACTCGATGGGTAAGTCCGATAATTATAGGAAATGTATCCGAATTTCCGAAGTAGTAATCTTTCGAAATCCGGACAGCACCTCTTCTATTTATTAGACTACCAGTCGATCTCATATTGACACCAAAAACCAATCACAACACAACAATTCACAAACCCAACATGCCACATTTCACATTTCAAATCATATGCCCAACTTCGATTTCAAATAATTAATTATCGTACCGAATATTTACTTTTACGAACTAATTATTATTATTATTACATTTTATACTTATACTTGTATTTATTTAACTACCACTTTCTATTTCAAAAAAATTACCAAATAAATTTATAATTCGTTATTCGGCTCAAGAATCATCATTGCTAATAATCCGTTGGCTCAACAAGATCATTGCCGACGGCAGCTTAAGTTCGACGGTACCCTTACGGGCTTCCTGTCGAATTCCACCATAATTTCACAAAACCCGACATTTATCGATTCGTATAATCACAGAAACAATAATCATATACACAAGAATCCATCATCCAGAATCATGGGATCAATTCGTACAACACAGAACATACAACAGGAACGCAACTGAACACACGCACAGGTAGCACGCGCGTGCCGACCACCTCGCCGGAGAAGATCACGGCGGCGGCCGAGAATGAGGGAAAAATGGCAGAAAAAGTATAGAACCGCAAAGACCACACAGAAAACCAGAACTTACAACCCGCATACACATATACTTACAAGTAGAGGTGGCCATACGTGCTGTCCGTGCGTGCCGAGCCAGGTTTTCAGCGGGCCGGTTTGCTTACATCTAGATTCGTAAACGGCACGTTGTAGTGGGCGGGGCGTGTCGGGTTCGGTCCGAATAACGGAAGTTAAACTCGTGCACAGCTCGCGGGTTATACGAATTAAACGGGTCAGGAACAGGCGGCAGAATTTCAGGCGCGTGAGGAGCCCGTACGTGCTGGGGCGTGCGGGTCGAACGGGTCGATGCGAGTCGAACTGGTTGCGCGTGAAGTATTATAGTAGCATCAAGTCAATTTTTGATTAATTTAATTAGAAGACAATTAGTTGCAAGCTGTGCAAAATGGAGGAGGGTGTCACATGTGTGATTTGATTGGCTGATTTCCGTACTAGTACATTGAGTCAGCTAAATCTTATAAAAATATATAAACATGCAAAGCTAAATGTACATACACGTTGATACTTGATAATAATAATACATATAAATAATTGAAGTGCACGTGTTCACGGGTTGCACGATTCGACGGTTCGAGTTCGTGTCGTGCCGGCTTCCCGTGTCGTGCCGTGCCGATCCACGTTTAGCAAACATTAGACCCGTATTCGCCCCGTAACTATTCACGGTCCGTGCCGAGTTTAATTCGCCCCGTTACGAATCGAATTTAGACGAATAAAAAAACGGGTTGGGGCGAGTTCGAGCGGGTCGAACCGCCCGTTTGGCCACCTCTACTTACAAGTATATACATACAGGGCCACCCACCGAAACAGCCACCAGGTCAAACCCGCGGCAGCTCGCCGGAATAACAGAGCAAACAACAACCGTAGCATAGGGGAAAAAGAAAGAAACGGAGGAATTAAATTGGGAGATCAGGAGAGATAAATCCCCCCTTCTTCCGATTCTTATGAAGCCAAGAGACTGAATAAGAGATAGGAGAGGTTTGAGAGTTTTCTCGAGTGAAAACTAGAACCGGGATAAGAATAAACGTATCTATCTCCTTTTCTATTCTCTTAGTACTAATTTACCGGAATACCCAGCAAATAACATAACATTTACAAATTAACGATTGAATTCAGCAGATTAAATTAATCTGAAAAACTGCCAGAATGGTTTTAAAACATCATAAATAATTTAAGGCTATTAAAATAAATTTTCCACAATTTTTAAAGTATTTTTGAAACGCAACTCGTACCCACATTTCACGATTAACGAACCGAGCTACACTTAAAATAAATTCAGAAAATCACGAAATTAGTCTCAAAATGTTACAAATATCCCGAAGTTTATAAAAACATAAATTTTGAAATTTTAAAATAATTTCTGAAACGCAATTTATACCCGCTTTTATCTAATAAACGTATCAACACGCGGGCGAAATAAATCTCGAAAATTCCCAAAATAGTTTTAAAATTCCCGGAATATTTCCAACTTAAATAAATATGAGTTTCATAATTTTTGAAGATTTCTGGAATTAAATACGGATTTTACAAATAAAGGCACTCAGAAAATCATACAGGGCTAAATAATTGATGAAATATTAATTTCTAAATTTTATAAAATCCCAAAAATAATTATTGTAATTATGAAACCATAAAAACAATTTTAGAGACAATCCACATATTTACATAAATAAACTTGTATTAAATCCACTTTTAAAAGTGAAAACAATTCAATACAAGTCCGTAATTAATTATACGAATGACCCTATGTCTCATAAATCACACATAAATAATAATCAAACAACACATAGTGGTCAAAACCAATACGCATATTTTATTTATTTAATAATTTCCATAATTACACATTTAAATAATATAAAATACACGAGTCGTTATAATTTCCCTTAATTCTGGAATTTATCCTTAATTTCCAGGATTTTTCCCTTAGTTCTGGGATTTTTCCTTAATTTTCTGGATTTTTCCCTTAATTCTGGGATTTTTCCTTTAATTTTCTGGATTTATTCCATATTTTCTGAAAAAATATTAATATTTTCAGAAAATGTTTTAAGGAATTTCCTTAATTTTCTGGAAATATTCAGAATATAAAATTCTTTTTTCAGAAAACATTTTTTTTATCTCCCTTTTTTCTTCTTCTTTTTTTTATACATATATCGACCAGGATCCTGGTCGATTTATCATTCATTGCGCTTTGGTCGACAACATTTCGAGGAGGGTACTTTCGAGCAGGAATCCTGGTCGAATTTCGGCCAGGATTTTCATATATATATATTTTTTCTTTTTTTCTTTTTTGAATTTTCGAGCAGGTAATTTTCGACTAGGATTTTTCTTCTCCTTTCGGTCAGAATTCCTCGTTTTTTGACCGAATTAGCCTTCTTTTAAGCCCAGGTCAACAGAATTTCGGACAAGATCCATTCGACCAGGGTTTCGCCTTGCTTTCTGGTCGACAAACTTCTCAGGGTTAAAAGGTCAGGATTTAGCATTTTGACCGAATTAGCCCGTCTTTTTACCTTAGTCGAAGACATTTTCGAGGAAAAGTATTCGACGACGAATAAAATTGAGGTTCTGGTCGAATTAGGTTAGAAAATCAATCTTTTATTCCTATTTCCCTGGACCTTTATCTTTGGTCATCCCCCTTTTTGACTGGGTTCTCCTTTAATTTAAATATCCGGGCTTTTTTCTGGGTATATCTTTATTGGGCTCATTCTTGGGCCTATTTATTCAACTGGGTTTTTGTTTTTAATCCCATTGTTTTAACTGGGCTTCTTGGTCCACCCTAAATTGGGCTTTAACTTAGGGCCATATTTTTTTCTTGAAATCTGGGCTTTTCCTTTTGTGCCCTTAACTTTCAACTAATTGGGCCCTTTCCTGGGCTTACCTCTTATTGGGCTGATCTTTGCCCCAAACCTGGGCTAGATTTATTAAACCGTGTATTGGGTTTCAACTTGGGCCCTTTTGGGCTTTCATCTTTAATTGGGCCTTACTTCCATAATTTCCTAGAATTCTTGAGGTTCTTTCTGGATCCTTCCAGAATTTTCAAAAGATTTACTTTCTTTTTCTAGAATTCTTCCAAAGTTTTCTGGAACTTTCCAGAATTCTCTATTTTTTGGGCTGAAATGGGCTTTTTGAGGCCCAATTTGGCTTTCAGGTGCCTATATAAGAGTTTAGGGGGGGAGTGTGTTTCTTCACACTTCTCATTTCAATTCTTAAACTCCCAAACACTCTCCTCTTCTCCCTCCTTCCTTATTTTAGAAAATTTCCGGCCAAGTCCCTTCCAAGGTTTCCAAGTCTTTCCAAGCTTCATTAATGGCTGACAAGAAATCCGAGAGAGCGGCCAAGATAGCCTCAGCTTCAAAATGAGGTAAGGATATCGAGATCCGCTCTTCCTACATGTCTTTGATCGATATGATTAACACTAGAGGGGGCGAATATCCCTCCACTGCACATCTCGACTCTTTTAATCATTATAACACTTGGCATAACATAGATTACGATAAATTAAATGCACGTTATAACGTTCTTCCTCCCCTTAGATTAGTTCCAGTTTCTGGTGGCGACCGTACTTGCCACTGGAAACCCGGCACTCTTTTTATCTACACAGATGCCCTCGATGCTGGGCTTAGGTTCCCTTTTCATCCCTTCATTCCTCATGTTCTAGCTGATTTACAAATTAACCCATGTCAGCTTCCTCCAAACGCTTGGAGGAACATTTTATGTTTTATGGTTTGCTGCCTTAGGGAAGGTTTTCCCCTATCTGTAGTTGTTTTTAGGAAAGTTTTTCAATGTTACAACAGTTCTTCTGGTAACTGTGGTTGGGTCTATGTCAAACAAAGGCCCAAGTGTAAGCATATCTTTAACAGTACCTCCATTCCCAATAATAACCAAAATTTGAGGAATAGTTTTGTCGTGTTATGGTGGGAGAATGGCGACTGGGGCACACTCTTCAGACCTTCCTTCGGGAAAGTTAGTGATGGTAGCCTCAAATTCATTCACTTAACCCCCAAGGAAACTATCATTTATAATGAGCTTACTCGGGATGACGGTACTACTACCAGCTGGACTCTCTTAGAGGAGTTTTCCCTCATCCATGTGGGACTATCCTCTGTTTCTCAACAGGGTATTTTTCTTCCCTTCTCAATTTTATTTCATTTCATGCATTATTGACACCACTTATTTTGTTTTTTATCTTGTCTTGCAGCTGCCAAGGAGATCAACGAGGATAACGTGCCCCTCATTGAGGAAACTGCTAGAATGAAGAAGGCTCGTCTTGCGGGCCTAGATACTAGAGGAAAGGCTACGGAGCCTAGCTTCCTACGGAAACACAAGGAACCCATGGTGGAGGTTCCATCTGAGGGAGTTGAGGGCCATAGTGCCCCTATCACTACTGCTGCTCATGTCCCTGCTGCCACGGGTGCCTTTCAGCCTCTCTGGGGATTCCGCTGAGGGGATACCATGGTTGGATCCACGAAACACGCCTGGGATTGGTCTTACCACGGCATAACTCCCAAAGACTTCACGGATGTGGTGGCTACTCTTGACTTGGAGAGGATAAAGCTCATGGGAGCCCAGTCCTTAGCCTCGGTATGACTATTTCTTGGGATTTATCTTTCTTATTTGTAGCATTCACTTGCCTTACACATTTGTCTATTGTTTCATTTCAGTCCAACGCCTATTTTCAAGGCACTGTGAGGCAAGACGAATCCTGAAAGAGGGCTTCTAACAAAGCAGACAATGCCCTCAGGAGGCAGTAGAAGAAGTATGATGCTCTAGAGAAGAAGCTCAAGTGTAAGGAGGAAGAGCTCGGAGAGTCTGACACCGAGTTGGTGGTGCTTCGAGCCGAGAAAGATAAGGCTATAGATAACTATCTGGACTCGGAGGAGTTTACCCAGTCCATGAGGATAAGGGATGACTCAGTCTTTCCTGGGTTTTTTAGGACTGGTTGGGACACGGCCCTTGGGACCGTGAATGAGGCTTGTCCTGATATTAACCCAGCGGACTATGTCTGCCCTGATGATGAGGCTTTGCTGCAGAGGTTTCGCACTCGAGTAGTTGTCTCGAATCACATCCCTCAGGACCCGCTTCTTCCTCCTCCCGAGTCGTCTTCCAGGCCTGCTGAGGATGATAGCTCTTCCTCCTCCTCCGAGACGACTGAGACTTCTAGCGAAAGCGGAGGGGATGACGATATGGATGTCGAGGGCACCTCAGCTCCTTAGAGCTTTTCCAGCCCTGCGTGGCTTATTTGCTTTATCTTATTTTTGAGACTTTATTTATCAAACCTTGTAATATTTATTTGATCCATTTCTATTTATCTGATTTTACGCTTGCCTTTCATGCACTTAGTTTACTTGTCTTGCCGTAGAGATTCAAACATATTTCGAAAACTTTCTGAACTTCATAAATTATTTGGGATTCATCCCTTACACAAGTCTCAATAAACCTCAAAATAAAACTAAAACATATAAATCCTAAGCAAGCAAAGATTCAAGGTGCTTTTCAACCTTCTTGTCATCTTGATAAGTGAGAATCGTACTTAATCGCCTTACACGTAGTAAACCTTCAGGTTTTGTGCATGCCAAGTTCTTGGGACTTCAAAACCATCCATAGTCTCAAGTTTGTAGGTTACGCTACCTTGAACACTCTTGACCTTGTATGGCCCTTCCCAATTTGGGGAAAGCTTCCCTTTCTGCCCTACACCAGAAGCTTCTACCTTTCTCAAGACTAAGTCACCCTGTTTGAAGAACCTTTATTTAACTCTTAGGTTGTAGTAGAATGAAGCCTTTTTCTGATATTCCACTATCTTCGCATGTGCCTCATCTCGCACTTCATCAATTAGATCCAGGGCTAACCTTTGCCCTTTCTCATTTTCCTCAGCATTGAAAGCTTGAATCCTGGGGGAGGAATGTGATATCTCTACAGGAACAACTGCTTCTTCCCCATATGCTAACATGAAGGGAGTTGCTCCAGTCGTGACTCTACAGGTAGTCCTATAGGCCCATAGTATTGAGAGTATTTCCTCCACCCAGTTATTCCTCGACTTCTCGACCCTCTTCTTTTGTCCATCCAGGATTATCCGATTTGCCACTTCCGCTTGCCCATTGGCTTGCGGATGAGCCCCAGAGGTGAATCGTATTTCAATTTTATTCTCTTCACAGTACTTCTTGAATTCTTCGTTGTTGAATTGTGTCCCATTGTCAGTGACTAGGATGCGGAGAATTCCATACCGGCACATGATATTTTCCCACAAGAATTGTGCAACCTGCTTAGTTGTGATTTTAGCCAAGGGTTTGGCTTCAATCTACTTAGTAAAATAATCAATGGCTACAATCAGGAATTACCTTTGTGCCGTGGACATGGGGAAAGGCCCAAGTATATCCATTCCCCACATAGCAAAGGGGATAGGTGAGTTGATAGAGGTCAGCATCTCGGGGGGTTGTCTAACGACAGGTGCATGCTTCTGATAGCGGTCACACTTCTTTACATATTCTTTGGCATCAGCCATCATTTCTGGCCAATAGAAGCCTAAACCGGTTATCTTATGAGCTAATGCTCTGCCCCCAAGTGTTGCCCATAAATTCCTTCATGTGCTTATTCAAGAGCCAAGCGTGCCTCATCGGGCCTGAGACATCTTAAGTAAGGAACCACGAAAGATCTTTTATACAGAATCCCATCTATCAAAGAGTACCTTAGTGCTCGAACAGCTAACTTTCGTGCTTCAGTAGCATCGTTCGACAACCAACCGGTTTGAATGTGGGCCTTAATGGGATCTATCCATGACGTCCCCAGGCCTATAGGAGCAACAAGCTTAACATCGATGCTCCGTGTCTTCAAAACACGGAAGTATACACTTCCAAAACTTTCTTCTATCTCAGATGAAGCAAACTTTGATAATGCATCTGCCTTAGCATTTTCCTCCCTTGGAATGTGCTCAACATGGCATTCATCGAATTGGGTCATCACAGCCCTTACTAGGCGGACATACTTAGCCATCGTATCATCCCTTGCCTCAAACTCTCCCTTTACCTGGGATATGACCAGCTTCAAGTCTCCACGGACTTTTAAGTTCTTGACTCTAAGTGTCCCTGCTAGGACGAGGCCGGCTATCAGAGCTTCATATTTTGCCTCATTGTTCATGGTTGGGAAGTCTAACTTCATGGCATACTCAATCAAGAACTCATCAGGGCTTTGTAAAACTAAACCTGTTCCACTTGAATTTGTTTTTTATGCTCCATCAAAATAGAGAACCCAATATTCTTTCTCCTTATCATCCTTTTCTTTGTCCCCCTTATCAACTTCCTTGTCTTGAGGTATGGTATCTTCCTGCCCCCCGACTTCTTGGTGGGGTATGGTACATTCCACCACGAAGTCAGCTAATGCCTGGGCTTTTATTGCCGTTCGTGGCTTATACTTGATGTCGAATTCTCCCAGCTCTATTGCCCACTTGATCAACCTCCCACTAGCCTTGGGACTATGAATGATATTTCTCAGGGGCTGATTTGTTAGCACCTCAATTTGATGAGCCTGAAAGTGAGGACGTAACTTTCTTGAAGTCATCACCAACACTAAAGCAAACTTCTCAATAGTTGAATAATTCAACTCAGCTCCATGCAGAATTTTGCTGACATAATATACGGGTTTCTGGATTTTCAGTTCCTCCTTAACCAATATAGCGCTCAAGGCGCTCTCTGAAATGGCCAAGTACAAGTATAAAACTTCATTCAAAGCTAGCTTGTCCAACAACGGGGCCTGGCCCATATATTTCTTTAATTCCTCGAATGCCTTTTGGCTTTCCTCACTCCACACAAAATCCTTAACCTTTTTTAAGGACTAGAAGAACGACAAACACTTGTCCCCGGACTTTGAGATGAATCGTCCCAATGCAGCAACCCTTCCGGTGAGCTTTTGAACATCTTTGATAGTTTTTGGGGGTTCCATGTCCAGGATTGCTTTTATTTTATCGGGATTGGCCTCGATTCCTCTCTTGGAGACCATCAATCCCAAAAACTTTCCAGACCCTACTACGAAAGCACACTTCGTAGGGTTTAACATCATCTTATGATATCTCAGGACCTCAAAAGCTTCCCTCAAATGGGTTATATGGTCAGTCTTCACTAGACTCTTGACTAACATGTCATCAATATAAACTTCCATGGTCTTGCCAATAAGATCCTTAAAATTTTTATTTACCAACCTTTGATAGGTGGCTCCTGCATTCTTGAGACCAAATGCCATAACAAGATAACAATAAACACCAAAGTCAGTGATAAATGATACCTTTGGAATATCGCCCTTGTGCATCTTGATCTGATTGTATCCACTAAATCCATCCATGAAGCTCAACAGTTCATGCCCAATAATGGCATCTATCAAAGTATCTATCATTGGCAACGGGAAACAGTCCTTAGGGCAGGCATCATTTAGATCAGTGAAGTCCACACACATCCTCCATTTTCCATTGGCCTTCTTCACCATTACAGGGTTTGCTAACCACTCCGGAAATTGAATCTCCTCAATTAAACCGGCCTCTAAGAGCTTTTCCACTTCCTATTTTATAGCTTCTTGCATTTCTGGAGCAAAACTTCTTTTCTTTTGCTTCACCATCTTCCGACTCAGATCCATATTCAGCTTATGAGTAATTAGTTCTGGGTCTATGCCTGGCATATCAGCTGCCGACCATGCAAACACATCACTATTTTCTTGCAAAAATTTCACTAACTTCCCTCTAAGGGGCTCCTCTAGTGTGGCTCCAACGAAAGTAACTTTCTCAGGATCCTCAGGAGCTAAAGGAATCGAAACCAAGTCTTCAACTGGCTTCCCTCTTTTCTCATCATTCTCTCGAATATCCAGATCTTCAATAGGCAGAACTTGCCCCCAACCCCATCTGCCCTCAAAGAGGTTACATAACAACTTATAGCCATTTTTTGATCTCCTCTCTCTTCTCCAATCCCATTCCGGGTGACTGCCTTGAAGGCATGTATCCCTGTTCTCCCCATGATAGCATTATAAGTTGAACTAGCCTTTACCACCACAAAGTCCAACATCTGTGTTGCTTGCCTTGGTTCCTGACCTATGGTGGTTGGCAACTTGATTATCCCTTCAACGGGGCACTCTACTCCCGCAAATCCATATATCGGCATATCGGTCGGGGTTAGTTGAGAATCATTATAACCCATCCTTAAAAAGGTGTCATGGAGCAAGATATCCACCGAAGCACCATTATCCACTAGGACTCTCTTGACCGGGCTATTACCTATTATCGGTGTTATGACCAGCGGGTCATCATGAGGAAATTTCACACCCTCTAGGTCAGAATCATCAAAATCCAATGTTACTTCTGTCCTGGCCCTCTTCGGGGCTTCTCCAACAATATGCTTAACCTCTCTAGTATATGCTTTCCTGGAGTTCCTGGATAATCCAACAGCAGTTGGTCCTCCAAAGATTGTGTTTATCACTGGCCCTCGAGGTCGCGGCCCTCCAAAAATTGCATTTATAACCGGTCCTCTGGGCTGGGGATTTCGCCCCTGATCGTCTTGGTCCCTCCTACGATCTTCAAAGTTCTTCCTTCCATTGTTATTCCTATCCCCTCCTTCTCCAGTGTAATTATTCAATCTCCCTTTTCGAATGAGGAACTCAATTTCATCTTTCAGTTGTCTACACTTATCAGTGTCATGACCAACATCTTTGTGAAATCTGCAATACTTACTCTTATCTAGCTTGGCAGGATCAGCCTTCAAAGGTTTAGGCCAACGAACATCTCGATCTTTCTCGATTTCCATCAAGATCTGGCTTCTAGGAGCATTCAGCTTAGCGTATTCAGTGAACTTTTGCCCAGGTCCTCCCTTCTTGGGGATTGAATCAGGGTTTTGCTCGGTTCTAGGATACTTGTCCTTAGTGATATATTCCAGGTCATTTTTCCGCTTCTTGCCTCCAGTGGCCTCATTACTCACTACGGTATTCCTCATGCTCTTTTCTACCTTGATGTACTTCCGACCCTATCTTGGAGCTGCAACATGCTTTCAGGGGGGCGCTTGGTCAGGGACATCTTAAAGAACTCATCCCTAGTTCCTTGTTGCAGTGCTATCATGGCTACCTTGTCATCAAGGTCCGGGACTTTTAAAGCCTCCTTTGTGAAATGATTCAGGTAGTCTCTCAAGGACTCCTTTGTTCCCTGTACAATGCTCATGAGGGATGCTGAACTTTTCTCATGCACTCTCCCGCTGATGAACTGTTTAATAAAAGCCTGACTTAATTCTCTGAACGACCCAATAGAGTTTGGGGGCAAACGACTATACCATCTTTGAGCCATACCCGACAGGGTTTGAGGAAAGGCCTGATACTTAATAGCATCATTCACGGGTTGCAATAGCAGTGCATTAGAGAATGTCCAAACATGATTAGCGGGATCTCCCGTGCCATCATGAGCTTTGATAGTTGGCATCTTGAACTTCCTTGAGATATGGGAATTCATTATCTCTTCAGTGAAGAGCGGAGTAGGATCATCAGGATCTCCAGGGGGAAGAAGATTACTTGGATCAGCCCTTAGGACAACAGCCCTTCTCTGTATTGGACCATCCAGGTCTATGATAGGAGGAGGATTTCTCCCCCTACGAGGTAGTGGGGGTCTGGTGGTCTGGTGCGCCTCCAAGTCGCGCCTCAGACTTTGAATCTCTGCCTCGTGAGCCCTGATCCTTTCCTGCACTTCTTGGGGATTCTTCCCTTGGGTGCTTCTAGGATGTTGGCTACCATCAATCATCGGCTCTTAGCCAGCACGTCTCCTTCTTGGGGCTACTTCATCATCCGAAGATTCGGAGTCTCTCTCAGTATAAGGGCCAGAAAATTCCTAATCCTCAGGGATAAGAGCCAAACCTCGTATGTAGGGGGCGATCGCCCTCGTACTTCACTCCGTCCAGCATGTCCACTTCCTCCAACCTCGGGGTAAAGGGGCATCCCATAAGGGGGGTTAGTAGTCACACCAGTTGAATACTCGTACCCAAGGGGTCAAAAATTCACAGGTGCATGTAGTTGTTGAACTTGGGGATTCGTACCTTGAATAGCCGAGGGAATCGTCCCTTGTGGCTGAGGTTCAGTTACCCCTATCTGGGCTTCTCCTTGGGTGACTGCATAAGTTGAATGAGGAGGTACCTCCACGGTTGACGAAATCACTTGGGTTGTCCCCAGTGATGTTCCTTCCTCGAGAGTTCTAATTGTTCTCCGTGTTCTCGCCATGGTTGTTGTCGTGTTGTCCCACAGACGGCGCCAAATATTATGGATTAAATCCTGAGATATATAATTGCTATATTTATTACTAAGGAACGTGAGCTTCGAGGCTCGATTTGACTCCTCTTGTGTTTCGTGACTCGATCTGCCTTAACAAGATGCCTACGTACCTTGCTGATTGCCAAGGATCAAGTCAAAAAACGTAGTTCTGATTTGTGGGGTGAGGCCCCTTATATAGATGTTGGGAGTCCTTGAATTGGACTTAGGTTTAGAGACTTGGTGGTCAAGTGTCAAAATTAGAATGGATTTTGGAGTCCTAAATAGTAGGAAACTGATTCTTTATCCTTCTAGGTCACTTAGAGGCTAATCTGCAAGCATTTATGTCCTTATTGGGACTCTTCTCAATAGCTGATTTTTTCCTTATTAATTAATTACGAAATTAATTAATATTCAGGGTTTTTGGGTCTTCTTCGTTCCATCAGGCCTGATCTGGTCCATCAGGCCTGATCAATGTGTTAACTTTTTTGGTCTGAATGTCATACATTACATCTTCTTATTGGGCCTTGCAGCCCAAATCATGTGTAATCAATACATTATTAACTATGTAATCAGAATTTATTTTCTTCCTTATCACTTTCTTTGTTCAACTTTTCAATTGAAGCATTTTGCAGATTATCTACTTTTTAATGTATTAGTTTTTACTAACTTAATACCCGTGCGATGCACGGATGCACAATTTTTTTTAATATTATATATTTTTTTAAACAAAATATTTTGAATTGAATTTTTTAAATTTGTTCATTAAGTTTTTTTATTTCTAACCTTTTAAATGATATGACTTCATGATAATTATATTAATACACGTATATGTTCATAGGTTTTTAATTATATATTATAGCGATTTTATAGTTTTTTTAGAATAAAAATACAATATTTCTATTATTTTGGAACTTTAATAAAAATATTTTTTAGAGAGTTTATTACTTAATCGATAAACTATAAGAGTTATTTGAAAAAGATAATAATACTGATGAACGATATAATTTATTGATCACTTTATATATTTTTTAAAAATAATAATAATTATGTTTAGTTAAAAGTTAATTTTTGGTTCATATTTATAAGATACGAATTATGCCTAATCTGATATTAATTTGATTTATCCCGTATTAGAGGTTTCCTTTATTTTATTTTATTTTAGCCCGAAACCCATTACTACGACCAAATTCAACTAATTAAATTTAGTTTAATTTTAATTTTTTATATCTCTATCAATAAAATAAATTTGTTTTAGTCCGAATAATTAATATATATGATTTTAATTTAGTTGGTTGAATTATATTTTAATTATCTTGAATGACTAATATGTATTATTTTGTTTATCCTAGTTCAATAGTATAATTTTTTAGACGGATCAGTAGTATTTATTATTTTTTCTTAACTCGATGCATATTATATCAACTAAATTCAACTAATTATATTTAGTGTGATTAAATTTATTTTAGTCCAAAATATCAATTAGAATAATATATAATTAAATATGAATTAGAATTTAAAATTGGTAGAATAAGTTGACTTTAATATCAATTAATAATAATATAAAGTTGGATATGAAATAGAATTTAAATTGATATAGGAAGTTGACTCCAATATCAATAAGAATTGGAATTGACCAATCCACTAACTGACCAATTAGATATAGAATAATTGATTAAGGATAATTAAGTAATTTCAGTAAGTATCGACCGACCGACTACCAAACTTTTAATGTTTCGTCTAAGATTTTTTAATATTATATATATATATATATATTTTTAAAATTGAATTCAATTTTTATTTTGTTCATTTAAAACTTTAAATGATATGAATTAATAATAATTATATTAGTAGACTTATATGTTCATAACTTTTTAGAACATTTAAACTTATTTAAAGTGATGACATTTGGTAAGGTGGAAAATGTTATTATAACGAAATTATTATTTTATTGAGGGTAAAAATATAATGTCTCCATTATGTCGGGACCTTAAAAAATAATTATTTTTACCATGGTGATTACTTAATCGATTAACTATAATTCTATAAAAGATATTTGAAACAGACAATATTACTGATTGAACGATATAATTTTATTGATAATTCTATATGTATTTTAAAAAAAAATATTTATGTTTTAATTAAAATTTGATTTTTCAGTTCACATGAATAGGATACGAATTATTCTTATTCTAATATTAAGTTGATTTATCTCGGATCAGTGGTTTACATTATTTTATTTTAGTCTGATGCCCAATACACCAACCAAATCAAACTAATTATTTTTAGTTTAATTTTAATTTTTTTAGAGTCCAGATCAATAAAATAATTTTGTTTTAGACTGAATAATTAATATGTATGATTTTATTTGTGTTAGTTAAATTGTATTTTTATTTTAGTTTCGTGTTAGTCTCCATCAATTGTATAACGTATTTTTTTTATCCTGGATAAATAAAATATTATATATTTTATTTATCCAAGTTTATTATATAATTTTTTTAGGAGGATTGATAGTATTATTATTTTATCTTGACCCGATTCACATGACATATCAACAAAATCTTAATAATTATATTTAGTTTGCTTAAATTTAATTTAACCCGAAGTAACAAATTAGAATAATATAGAAGTCGATATGAATTGAAATATGAATTGGTGAAAGAAGTTGAATTTAATATAACTTATAATGATATAGAATTTAATATAAAATAGAATTGAAATTGGTAAACAATAGAGGAAGTTGTCTACAATATCAATTAGAATTAGAATTGATCGACTCAATAATTAGAATTTGAATAATTAAGTAAGGGTAATTAAGTAATTTCAACAAGTACCGACTGACCGACTACCAAACTTTTGATGTTTCGTCTATTATAATATAATCGAACGGATTTTGTTTAATATTAAATATTTTTTTTATAAAAATTGAATTCAATTCTTATTTTGTTCATTTAAAACTTTAAATGATATGAATTCATCGTAATTATATTAGTAGACGTATATGTTCATAACTCTTTAGAACATTTAAATTATTTAAAGTGATGGCATTGGTAAGGTGGGAAATGTTATTATAACAAAATTATTATTTTATTGAGGGTAAAAATATAATATCTCCATTATGTTGGGACCTTAAAAAATAATTATTTTAAACATGGTGATTACTTAATCGATTAACTATATTCTATAAAAGATATTTGAAATAGACAATATTACTGATTGAACGATATAATTTTATTGATAATTCAATATGTATTTTAAAAAAATAATATTTATGTTTTAACTAAAATTTGATTTTTCAGTTCACATGAATAGGATACGAATTATACTTATTCTAATATTAATTTAATTTATCTCGGATCAGTGGTTTATATTATTTTATTTTAGTCTGATGCCCAATACAACGACCAAATTAAACTAATTATTTTTAGTTTAATTTTAATTTTTTTGGAGTCCAGATCAATAAAATAATTTTGTTTTAGACTGAATAATTACTATATATGATTTTATTTGTGTTAGTCAAATTGTATTTTTATTTTAGTTTCGTGTTAGTCTGCATCAATTGTATAATTTATTTTTTTATCCTGGATAAATAAAATATATAATATTTTGTTTATCCAAGTTCATTATATAATTTTTTTAGGAGGATTGATAGTATTATTATTTTACATGATATATCAACAAAATCTTAATAATTATATTTAGTTTGCTTAAATTTAATTTAGCCCGAAGTAACAAATTATAATAATATAGAAGTCGATATGAATTGAAATATGAATTGGTAAAAGAAGTTGAATTCAATATAACTTATAATGATATAGAGTTTGATATAAAATAGAATTGAAATTGGTAAAACAATAGAGGAAGTTGTCTACAATATCAATTAGAATTAGAATTGGTCGACTCAATAATTAGAATTTGAATAATTAAGTAATGGTAATTAAGTAATTTCAGCAATTACCGACCGACCGACTACCAAACTTTTAATGTTTCGTCTATTATAATATAATCGCACAGATTTTTTTTAATATTATATATTTTTTTAAAAAAATATTGAATTCAATTCTTATTTTGTTCATTTAAAATTTTAAATGATATGAATTTATAATAATTATATTAGTAGACGTATATGTTCATAAATTTTTAGAATATTTAAACTTATTTAAAGTGATGGCATTGGTAAGGTGGGAAATGTTATTATAACGAAATTATTATTTTATTGAGGGTAAAAATATAATGTCTCCATTATGTTAGGACCTTAAAAAATAATTATTTTTTAGCATGGTGATTACTTAATCGATTAACTATAACTCTATAAAAGATATTTGAAAAAATAATATTACTGATTGAACGATATAATTTTATTGATAATTCTATATGTATTTTAAAAAATATATATATTTTAATTAAAATTTGATTTTTCAGTTCACATGAATAGGATACGAATTATACTTATTCTATTATTAATTTGATTTATCTCGGATGAGTGGTTTACATTATTTTATTTTAGCCCGATGCCCAATACACCGACCAAATCAAACTAATTATTTTTAGTTTAATTTTTATTTTTTTAGAGTCTAAATCAATAAAATAATTTTGTTTTAGACTGAATAATTACTATATATGATTTTATTTGTGTTAGTCAAATTGTATTTTTATTTTAGTTTTGTGTTAGTCTGCATTAATTGTATAATATATTTTTTTTATCCTGGATAAATAAAATATATAATATTTTATTTATCCAAGTTCATTATATATTTTTTAGGAGTATTGATAGTATTAGTATTTTATCTTAACCCGATTCAAATGATATATCATTAAAATCTTAATAATTATATTTAGTTTGCTTAAATTTAATTTAGCCCGAAGTAACAAATTAGAATAATATAGAAGTCGATATGAATTGAAATATGAATTGGTAAAAGAAGTTGAATTTAATATAACTTATAATGATATAGAGTTTGATATAAAATAGAATTGAAATTGGTAAAACAATAGAGGAAGTTGTCTACAATATCAATTAGAATTAGAATTGATCGACTCAATAATTAGAATTTGAATAATTAAGTAAGGGTAATTAAGTAATTTCAGCAAGTACCGACCGACCAACTATCAAACTTTTAATGTTTCGTCTATTATAATATAGTATAGATACGGTGTTTTGTTATCATCAAGTTAACCTTAATTTATGGCTATAATTCTATTAGATATAAAATTGGGGGAGACTGTAAGGAATATGTTGTAGACTTAATGATAACTTAACAAAACACTCTAAGTAGATAAGATAAATGATTTTGTAGCAATCAACGGATGACCACACTATCTATACGTTGAAAGAGTAACTTATATGAGTAAGTATGTAGGACATTCTGTAAACTAGAATAGTTGGGGGATTTGGGAGTTTTAATTATTTCTAAGTGATGTTGATTAATAGCAAGATATATAAAATAGGTGGGTTAATTGTAAATATAAAATGCCTTGTAATTTTGTGTAAGCGAAAGAGTATCAACTGCTATGTAAACAACTTCAACTGCTAATCTACAAAACTTCAACGAATGAGTCTATAAAGCTCAATAGATAACTTACTATATTCTCAACGGATGAGCTAATCAAGTTTCAACGGATAACAGATGAAGCTTCAATGGATAACTCCTGTGAAGTCTCAATGGATGATAAACCAAAATAGCAGTTGAAAGAGACTTGACAGTGACTTGACAGTCACATGGGTTGATTGTATAAAAAAGAATATGGCAGCCTGGATTAAGGATTTAAAAGAAATTTCCATTTCCATGAAAAACAGAGATGTTAAACGATGCAATATCGAACTGGATTGCACTGAATAGAGAAATGAAGAAACATGTGACTTGACCTAGCTGATAGTTTTATGTTTTGTCTTATTTCACATGTAACTTGGTGATATATAAACCAAGAGTAGTCAATAACTTAGAACTAAGAAAAATAGAAAGCACTTAAGCACATCAACTAGAGAGTCTTTGTAAGCAGTATTCTTAGTACTCTCAAGTTCTTAGTTGTGTACTTGTAAGCAGTTGTGTACAACTTTGTATCACAGAGATTTCTTTACACACACACACACACATATATATACATATATATATCTTGTGGAAATATCAATCCACTAGAAAGTTTTTAAAGATCTGTTTATTTACTTTATTTTCTTGAATATTATTATTGTTTATCCGCAATCAAGCATATTCAAACATGGTTATATATTTTTGTAAGAAGTTTTCAAAGTTTAAGAAAAAAACAAGAATTTCATTTAAACCCCTTTCTATAATTTTGTTATTAGATTATTAGGGAATAACACGGCTCGTTTCGGTCAAAAATCGGCTCAACTTTCATGAACAGCCCTAGTCTCAAGGACTTGTAAGAAATCACTTTGATGATAAAATTCTCATTTATATATAAACACTTGTTTCGTCGGTCGAATATGAACAAGTGGAGTAGAATGGTATCATGAAAGAAACAATTGTAGATAACTTAGGAACCCATTTATATTTGTATTAAGTAATCAATCATAATTCTATATTCTTTAAAATCTTCTCAATTATACGATATATTTTGCTATTCTTTTAAACTCCCGACTCGAACCTCCTGACCTGGAAAGCAGGGATACTCGGGTTAGGTGAAGAACCGTGTATGCGGTGCGCGAAGCGTGCGGGGGTGCGCCGTGGTGCGTACGCGGTACGCCATGTGGCGTGTCGGCGAATTTGAGAGGCTCGATACGGGGGGTGCGGGAAGGGGGGTGCGGGAGGGGTAGTTTTTGTAATTTCACGTCAAATAAAACACAAACAAAAAAATACAGGGTCTTTGTAATTTAATTATTTACCAATTGGGAGTTAGTTACAAGCCCAACCCTAATTGGAAAGGAGGCGACGAACTGCTCCTATGCTCCACGAACTCTCCGGCACCGACGAACACTCCGGCCAGCTGCTCTTCTCGTAAGTAATTCTCCTCTTTTTCTTTTTGTTTCTTCCCTTTCTTCAGTCTCGAGTTGTCTGTGTAGTCAATGATGTTTGTCCTCCGTCTCCGTCTGTGTAGTCTCGAGTTGTGTGTAACTGTATATACGTGTGTATATGACTAGTTGACTATATGTTAATTGGGCCTGAATTTTTGATTTTGTGGGCTAGTACTCAACTCTCCTGTGAAGTTGTACTCACTGTCAATTTTTTTTTTGTTTATTTGTTTAATAATGATTATTTTTATGTTTTTGTTTATTAAATATTGTTATTATATATATAATATATATGTTTGCAGGAATATAATATTTCAAACTTTGAATTGATAGAAAAGATGCAGTAGTAGCTACTGCTTTTTTTTATTTGTAATTTTTTGCTTTTATTTTTGTAGTTTGGAACAAAAATCATCAACAAGTTCCGCAGCAACTACCGGGGCTTCTCTAAGCCAACCTACGGGAGGTGTTGATGTTTTATGGAGACACATGACTAAAATTGTAAAATCGGGTGGAAGGAGCGGAAATGCAAAAATCAAATGCAACTTTTGTAATTTTGAATTCACGGGGTCATATACAAGATTAAAAGCACATTTGATGAGAATAAAAGGTCAAGGAGTTCAAATTTGTGCGAAAATCACTCCACAAATCTTTTGTGAGTTACAAAGGGAGTTGGCGGAGGAGGAAGAAAGGAGGAAACCAATTGACATTCCACTACCTCCTTCATCTCAAACTCAATCATGTAGTAGCGCTTGGGGAGGTGGAGCTAATAAGTTGCAAATGGATAGATTAAAAAGGAAGGCAATTGAAAACAATAATCCAATTCAAAAAGCGTATAATATAGACTTGAGAGCGCAATTGGATAGCGAGATTGCAAGAGCATTCTACTCCAGAGGCTTGCCATTTCACTATGCTAGAAATCCTCATTACAATAAGTCATATACAATGGCTTCTGAGTTCAACCTTTCAAGCTATGTTCCTCCCACTTACAATGCTTTACGCACCACATTGTTGCAAAAAGAAAGAGCTAATGTTGAGAGGTTGTTGGTTCCAATCAGGACTACTTGGAAGGAGAAAGGGGTGAGTATAGTTTCCGATAGATGGAGTGATACTCAAAGAAGGCCATTAATTAATTTTATGGCGGTTACAGAAAATGGTCCTATGTTCTTGAAAGCGGTTAATTTTGAATGTGAAGTCAAAGATAAATTTCACCTTGCTACCTTGATGCGAGAGGTGATCATGGAGGTGGGACCTCAAAATGTGGTTCAAGTTATTACTGACAATGCTCCTGTTTGCAAGGCTGCAGGTATGATCATTGAGGCCTCATTTCCTCATATATTTTGGACTCCTTGTGTGGTGCATACTCTTAATTTGGCACTAAAAAATATTTGTGATGCCAAGAATAGTGAGTCCAATAGAGAGGTGTATGATGAGTGCCATTGGATTACTGAGGTAGCTAGTGCTGCAATGTTGATTAAGAATTTCATTCTTAATCATAATATGGTCAACATTATGTTCAACCTTTTTTCTCCCTTGAAGCTTCTTTGTGTTGCTGAGACTAGGTTTGCATCTGTCATTATCATGCTTAGGAGGTTCAAACTTCTAAAACGTGCTCTTGAAAGATTGGTTCTTTGTGAGGAGTGGAGTACTTACCGTGAATATGATCTCCCGAAAGCTCAAGTCATGAGGATGACGATACTTGATGAAAATTGGTGGGATAGTGTTGATTACATTCTTGAATTCACTGCTCCTATGTATGATATGCTTCGTTTCTCTGATACGGATAAGCCTTCACTGCACTTGGTTTATGACATGTGGGATGATATGATTGAAAAAGTGAAGAATATCATATATAGGCATGAGAAGAAAGAGCTCTTTGAAGAATCTCATTTCTATGATGTAGTGTATGCGATTCTTATTGCTAGATGGACTAAGAGTTCTTCACCAATTCATTGCTTTGCACATTCACTCAATCCAAGGTAAATTTATAACCTCTAAATCAATCTAGATAGAGTCATCATATGCATGTTACAATTATTGATGGATTTTATTTGATTTATGTAGGTATTATAGCTATGATTGGCTTAATGGAGCTCCTAATCGTCTTCCCCCTCATCAAGATATTGAGCTATCTCAAGAAAGAAATAAATGCATTAAAAGATATTTTCCAGATGGGGAGGCAAGAAAAGCTGTAAGTATTGAGTATGCTCGATTTTCAGGACAGATGGATATCTTTGGTAGTGCTGACTCCATTAAAGATAGAGGCACTATGGATCCGAAGATGTGGTGGCTTGTTCATGGAGCTTCAGCTCCAAATATTCAAAAAATAGTTTTGAGGCTATTGGGTCAGCCTTGTTCTTCATCTTGTTGTGAAAGACATTGGAGTACTTATTCCTTTATTCATTCGGTTAGAAGGAATAAGATACTACCAACTCGGGCGGAAGAATTGGTTTATGTGCACACCAACCTTCGACTCCTTTCTAGAAAGAGTGACCTTTATTTGAAGGGAGAGACAAAGTTGTGGGATGTTGGTGATGATCACTTTGATCCACTTGACGGTGTCGAGGAGCTTGAGATAGCTAGTCTTTCTCTTGATGAGCCCGAGATGGAACAGATGATTTATCAAGATGATGATGTTTAGTTTAAATTTAGTAATATTTATTTGACTTTCATTTGTTAAGACTTAAGGATGATGAACTTGTGGATTTGATGACTTTCATTTGATTGAATGAGAATGCTACTTCTAATTGTTAAATATTTGATGTCTTTTATTTACATTTTCTAAGTAATTGTTAAATATATATATATATAATATTTAAAATATTTTAATATTTGCCGTATCCCCCCGCACCCATATCCCCATTTTTTGAAATTTGCCGAATTCCCGTATCCCCGCACCCCGCACCCCGCACCCGCACCCGTGCTTCACAGCTCCTGACACTCCCGACTCGAACCTTAGTCCCTCCCTGAACGGAGCTCTGATACCATGTTAAGTAATCAATCCGTCTAAAACCTTAAGGAGTCGGAGTCAGAGAAAGAATCCTCCAAAACCTGTCCGAGAAAGACCCGGATCTTTTACTTTATATGTATTGCTTCCAAATTCTAGTCGTCATAATAGTTCTTGTTCAGTTTTCAGTTCTAAACTTCTGATCTTTACCTTGTTTGGTGTTATACCCAAAATTTGGCATTGAATTGACTCGGGTCAAACGCGGGCTAATTACAGTCAAACTCAGTATTGCGTTGTGAAAGTGAGGACGCGTCCAAGCAGTCAGGACGCGCCTACTTGAGAAGGGATATGTTACGAGGCGAGAAGAGTGCGTGGTCAAGAAAGGACGCGCCCAGGCTTTATGGACGCGTCAATGTTTATGAAAGTGCTTGGCAGATGAAATCTTATGGTGAAGGACGCGTCATAGGAGGTGAAATGCTGTGCATGATGGTTTAGAGGAGACGGTGCAAGTCTAATAAGGTTAAGGGAGCGCCCTAAATTCTAGGACATGTCCTGTGATTTTGAATGTTATAAGGAACGATTGATGAGGAAACAGGTTTGGATTTATGAAGGTGAGGACGCGCCCAAAGGGTGAGGACGCGTCCTGTGTTTGATCTATATACTTTTGATGTTGAATTCAGGATAAAGCTTGCATGGAGAGGAGCAATGGAGGTTATTTTTACTAATGTATTTGTTGCAGGTACTCTTTGAAGAATTCCCTCCTTGAGACGGTCAAGGAGGGGGATGTCCGTGAAAAGCTTGAAGGCCTCCAGGGGTATGCCTGATGATTGAAGGCCTCCTCCTATATTCAATGGGTGTCCTCGTTGGGGATGTGGGGTTTACTTTGGTGTGTGCTTTGGGAGCTCTGTTCTTGTATTCAACGGGTGTCCTCGTTGGAGAACTTTGGAGTCATCCTGCACTTTGCACCCAAGAGCTTGGGATCACCTGTCCTGCTATCTGGTAGGTTATCCTCATTCGGGGGACAGGGACGCGTCTGGCACTTGGGGTGAACCTTGGCTATACCTACGTTCGTAAATCAAGGGAGATAGCTGTAGCGGAGTGTTATCCTTGCGCAGGGAGATGCACTATCCGTGAAGTCCTACAATTACGGACGAGCCTTGGGCCTTCGCGGTTGGGCCTCATAGTTGGACATTCCTAAAGCTAGCGGAAGACGGATATCAGATGGGCTTCTACTGGGTTTAGGAGTAAGAAGTCTAAACTCATTAGACTTCTTGTTCTACGAGAACTACGTCAGGCTTGATCCCTATATAAAGGGTACGTAGGCACATTGAGAGGGTAAGAAGTTGAGAGCTGATAAGAGAGCCACCACTTACTCTGATCAATCTCAGCCTAAAATAACCACAATCAACCACACACCGCTTAAGTTTCCGGCAAAGAACCACCGTCACAGATCTTAGTTCTGGCGAGAAACCTCAATCTTTGTTGTTACCAGATTCCTCCGTCAACAAATTGGCGCTAGAAGGAGGGGGTGCTAATTAAGGTCGCAATCTTAGGAGTAAAAGATGTCTTACAATCGTGATGGAAGTTCATATGATGGAAGTGACAGTAGGTCAGAAGGAGAAGGCGGGGGGCGTTATACTCGCCATGAACCTTACGTTCCCAGAAACATGGCGGATCCACCAAGGGCTCCGGATGTAGGGGGGACACCTCCAGTTCTCATCAGCAACGCTGATATATTGGAGCAATTATATCGCATGGGGGATACTCTTAACAGTTTTAACTCAAGACTGAACACGGTGGAGCGTCGAAAGACGAGGAGTAGTCGTCGTTTCCCCCGTCATGGTCATGCCTTGGGAAAAGCCCCTGTAGTTGAAGGAGATACCCAGGGGAGCGGGGAAAACCCGTGAATCACTCCACGGTGTTTGGAGTATTCGGATGATGTAGAACCTATTGTGGAGCTTGCGGATGAGGACACTGATGGCAGAGAAAGGCCTCGCCTGGGTAACCAGGTAGTGCCACACCCGCATAGGTTTGGGCGTACGATGGATGAGCGTCGTCGTGCGGAGAACACTCAAAACCAAGACGAGGGAGGAAGGGATCTTTCAGCCTTGAAAAGGAGGCTTGGCATAAGGCTGGAGGACGACGATTTGAGGATGTTGCTGGTAGAATCGCAACAGGAAGGAAACGCCGGAGAAGCGAGGCCCCGTGACACGACGCGTGTGCCCCCCGCATTCCAAAGAGATGACGGGGCGCGGCACCGCGAGCACGAGCGTGCCCCTCAAAAGAGGAAGGCCCGGGAATTACTACCAGGGATATCGGAGGAACGGACGGGGAAGAATGGGATATCAATACGGAAGAGCCCCTTACCATGGTAGGAGAGGTGGAGTACACTCCGCTGGAGAAGCCCCCGCCGTTATCCCCGTAGCTTCCCACAGCGTTACTGGTAATGGGTCTGGGGCGCGTCCTCATGACCAGGACGGCGGGCGAATTCAAGTGAGAATGCAGAATAATGGTGAGATTCCGCGACGCTATCAAGATGAACCTCGCGTACGTGAAAACATTCAGAACCAAAATGGTAACATGCCACTGCCGCAGCCTCAGGGCGAGGGGCGGCGAGAGCCTCCGCCACACCCGGGGGGTAATCAAGGGGAATTTCAGCAAGTCGCAGAGCAACCCCAGCAGCCTAATGTTCAAACCATTCCTGGGGTAGGGACGTTTAATGTGAACGACCTCAAGAGGTTGCTCAACCATCTTGAGGGAGGAAGAGTAACGGTGACTGCGCAAGCTCCTTCTCCTTTTGCTGCTGTTGTGAGGGAGGCGCAATTGCCCGCGGGATACAGGAACACAACCAATGACTTGCGTTTCCACGGGAACTCTGATCCTGTGGAGTTTTTGGGGCGTTTCAATATTGAAATGGACGTATATCAAGTACCTGATTTGGCTCGATGCCGTCTCTTGGCAACCACTTTCAGAGAAGGCGCTCAGCAGTGGTTCCAAAAACTTGGTCCAGGTGTAATTACATCCTGGGAACAGATGAAAACTTTGTTTTTAACACAATTCCAAGCCGCGGTGAAGTACACACCACCTGTTACCACACTGGCTAATGTGAAACAAAAGGAAGGAGAAAGTTTGACTTCATATTTCAAGAGGTTTAATGCAGAATCTACTTTGGTGAGGGGTGCAACTGATGAAACATTGAAAATATTGCTTATAGCTGGGTTACGTGTGGGGACGGATTTCTGGAAACACCTACAAGGGAAGGACCCAGTATCGCTAGCTGATATGCTTGCGCAGGCGGAGTCGTTCAAAGCGATCGAGCAGTCGCTTGCAGAAACAAAAAAGAATGACAATACCCATAACTCCAAGGGGCGATCCAAGAGAAGGGACAGATCCTTGAGCCCAAATTATCAGCGAAATGCCAGAAGCCCTAACATGGTAAATGCTGTGAGCTCGCGGAGAGAATGGAGCCCACCATCGAACTACGAGAGAAGAGTCAGCAATTATACACCGCTGGCAGCGTCCATTGATCATATCTTCGAGGTAAATAAGGATAGAGGAATCTTCAAGAAGCCCGACCGTCTAACTTCATGGCAGAGCAGAGACAAGAAGAAGTATTGTGACTACCATGAGTCTACTGGCCATGACACCCATGAGTGTCGTCACTTGCGGGATGAGATTGAGGAATTGATCAAGGCAGGATACCTAGGAGAATGGATTGACAAGGTGAAACGACGCAGGGGACTTGACGACAAGGGTAAGGATGAAAAACAGCCCCCGCAGGCGGAGGATGTTGAAAAAACAGCAGAGGTCAAGTTTCAGAGGGCTGGCAGTATCAGGGCAATTTTTGGAGGACACCCTTTTGTTGGTGATAGTAATCGAGCACTGGAGAAAAATGTGAGAGAAGCGCGACATCCACCGCTTACCAACATCCACAGCTTGGAAGATAGACCCCCGAAGGTCTTTAAGGGGGAATCCGCTGATATTACGTTCAAGGAAAAAGAATCTAGGTGGGTGCATCATCCTCACAACGATGCGCTGGTGATTACCATGCTCATTGGGGCAATGAACGTACATCGAGTCTTCTTGGATAATGGGAGTTCTACAAACATCTTGTACTACAGCACCTACAAAAAGCTGGGTTTCCCAAATAGCGACATGTATTTCGAAGATGCGCACGTCTATGACTTTACTGGGGAAGCAGTGAGAGTTATGGGTTCTGTCAGGCTTCCCGTCATGCTCGGGGAAGGAGCCTTGTCGGTTACCCAAATGATACATTTCAAGGTGCTAGATCAGGATTCCGCGCACAATGTGCTGTCGGCAGACCTTGGTTGCGAGCGTTCAGGGAGATAACCTCGATACACCACTTGATGATAAAGTTCCCAACGCCAAATGGGGTTGGCAGTCTGAGAGGGTCACAGTATGAGTCACACGACTGCTATCATAAGGTTGTCAAGGAATTTCGTAGAAGAAGGTATGCAGGGAAAGGTCTCCCATTTGAAGATGTAGAAGATATTCATACAAAACCAAGTGGAGAGGTCCATGCCCACTATTTCGTTGAAAGCCCCGGAAAGGAAGAAACCAATGTCTCTGGGAACCCTTTTTTGACGCGGGGACGTATTTTGAGGATCCGTAGCGTGGAGGAAGTGGTGGTGAACCATACCGAGGCGATCATACAGAAAGAAGTTAACGGGAAAAAGTTGGAAGGAAGAAGTGAGATTTTGCAAGGTCTCGGGAATAACCTCAAGGTGGATGCTCCTCAAAAGAAGGACGCGCCCTTGAATGAAATTAAGGTTGATGCTTCTCCAAACGAGGACGCGCCCTCAGATGCGAAAGTGGAAGTCGAAGACCCCCGAGACTTTGATTTCGATTTGGATCCCAGGATCCTTATGCCCGCCAAAAAGACGGGACCGGCCGAAGACACAATATCTATTCCAGTTGATAAAAATGATCCGAGCAGGGTTTTGAAAGTGGGATCCCAGTTGGATGATGAGATGAGAGAAAGTCTTGCCCGCTTTCTAATTGCAAATCTTGATGCCTTCGCATGGAGTCATTCAGATATGATAGGAATCGACCCGGAGGTAATGTGTCACCGTTTGAATATCCTCCCGAATTGCAAAGGCATACGCCAGAAACGCCACCCGGTAAGTGGAGAAAGGGCAATAGCGTTAAAAGAAGAAGTGGACCGGTTGTTGGAGGTGGGGCTGATCAAAGAGTCTTTCTACCCTGAATGGCTTGCAAATCCGGTACTGGTGAAGAAACCGAACGGGAAGTGGAGAACATGTGTGGATTTCACAGATCTCAATAAGGCCTGTCCAAAGGACAGCTTCCCGTTGCTAAGAATCGATCAGTTGGTTGACGCAATGGCGGGGCATGCGTTGTTGAGTTTTATGGATGCATACTCCGGTTACAATCAAATTCCGATGTATGGCCCCGATCAAGAACATACATCCTTTATTACTAACAGGGGGTTATACTGTTACATAGGAATGCCGTTTGGATTGATTAATGTTGGTGTGACCTACCAGCGGTTGGTAAACATGATGTTCAAGGATCAAATCGGAAAAACTATGGAAGTGTATGTGGATGATATGCTGGTAAAGTCCAAGGTAGCGGGTGACCACATCAAGCACTTGATGGAAATGTTTGACATTCTGAGGAGGTTTCGTATGAAATTAAACCCGCAAAAATGTGTGTTCGGCGTGGAGTCGGGCAAGTTTCTTGGGTTCATTGTCAACCATAGGGGAATTGAGGCCAACCCCGCAAAGATCAAGGTATTGATGGATATGAAGTCACCCACCAATGTGAAACAAGTACAGAGTTTGACTGGGAGAATCGCCGCGTTAAATCGATTTGTTTCCAAGTCGTCCGATAGATGCAAGGAATTTTCAAGGCGATCAAATTAGCTGGGAAAGACTTTGTATGGACGCCAGAATGTGAAGATGCTTTTAAAAGAATCAAGGAGCAACTGGGAAACCCTCCCATGTTGTCAAAGCTGTTGGATGGGGAGTCTCTAATACTGTACCTCACAGTTTCTGAATATTCGATCAGTGCAGTTCTGGTAAGAGAAGAAGATGGGCAGCAATCACCAATGTACTACGTGAGCAAGCGGTTATACGACGCTGAAACTCGCTACACAAGCATGGAGAAACTGGTTTACGCCCTAATTCTTGCGTCAAGAAAATTGCGACCATATTTTCAAGCCCATAGAATTGAAGTTCATACAGCGTACCCGCTGCGACAGGTTCTGCACAAACCAGAGTCATCAGGCAGAATGCTGAAATGGGCTGTGGAGTTGGGACAGTTTGATTTGGAATATGTACCTCGAACAGCGATAAAAAGTCAAGCATTAGCTGATTTCTTGTTGGAATTTGATTCTGAAATTGATGATAAAGCTTTGGTAATGCTACATCCGCCTCATTCTGAGGAGTCTTTGGAAGAGTTTCCGCATCCTTGGTGGATCTTGCATGTGGATGGGGCGGTTAACCATGGAGGAGCGGGTGCAGGTATAGTACTTGTATCTCCGGAAGGCCACCATCTGATGAGCGCCATTCATTTCAAGTTTTATGCAACCAATAATGATGCGGAGTATGAGGCGCTGATTAATGGCCTGAAAATCGCTTTGGAAATGGGGGTGCGGAACTTAATTGCAAGAAGTGAGTCAGAGTTGGTAGTGAATCAGGTGAACGGGGGATTTCAAACGCGAGGCCCACGAACAGAATTATACTTGAGATGTACACAGCGCCTGATTGGAATGTTCAAAGAAGTTAGATTGGAATGTGTTCCACGGGAGAAGAACAGTAATGCGGATGCTCTGGCAAAAATGGGGTCGCAACAAGAGGCTGTGTTGTTAGGATCCATCCCCCTTGAAATCCAGGAGATTCCTAGTATCCCAGAGGTAGAAACTATGCGAGTGGATGAGGCTCCCAAGGAAATATGGATGACGCCCATTCTAGCTTACATTCGCAAGGGAATACTCCCCGAGGATAAGTTTATGGCTCGCCGACTCCGCTATCAGGCTGCAAGATATGTGATATACGACGAAGTCCTGTACAAGAGAGGGTTCAACCAACCTCTGCTTAGGTGTGTTGAAGAAGAAGAAGGAAATTACATCCTAAGAGAGGTGCATAAAGGAATCTGTGGCAATCACTCGGGGGGTAGTTCGTTGGCAATGAAAGTTTTGCGCCAAGGGTATTATTGGCCCACAATGAGAGAAGATGCTACAAATTTCGTCAGGGCATGTGATCGCTGCCAGCGCTTTGCAAACTACTCGTCTATGTCGGCGACACTCTTGACGCCTATGGCAAGCCCGTGGCCGTTCGCCATGTGGGGAATTGATCTTATCGGGGAATTGCCGAAAGCTAAATGAGACGTCAAATATGCAGTGGTTGCGGTCGATTACTTTACTAAATGGGCGAAAGCTATGCCACTGGCTACTATCACCGCAAAGAAAATCAGAGATTTTATTTTCAACTCAATTGTATGTAGGTTTGGAATCCCTTACAAGCTTGTCTCCGATAATGGAAAGCAGTTTGATAGCAAGGAGTTGCGATAACTATGTGAGGAGTTGAAAATCAAGAAGGAGTTTGCGGCGGTCTATCATCCTCAAAGCAATGGACAAATAGAAGCTGTTAACAAAATAATAAAGCATACCCTCAAAACCAAGCTGGAGGAACGTAAAGGGAATTGGCCTGAAGAACTCCTGAAGGTGATGTGGTCATACAACACTACGCCGCGATCTACTACGGGAGAAACGCCGTTTATGCTGACTTACGGCTACGAAGCTATGGTCCCCGTGGAAGTTGGATCGGGATCACTTCGCAGAGATTGTTACGGGAAAGAAGATGTTGAGGTTAATCAAAGGCTCCATTTAGATCTCTTAGAGGAGACGAGGGAAAATTCTCAGCTAAGGCTAGCGGCATATCAGCAGCGCGCCGCAAGGTATTATAACAAGAAGGTAAAAGGACAATTGCTGAAGGTGGGGGATTTGGTACTTAGGAAAGTGATGCCCAATACAAAACATGGAGTGTTTGGAGCTAATTGGGAAGGACCGTACAAAATAAGTCCATCCTGTGGAAGGGGACTTATCACCTTGAAGATATGGACGGGAAGCTAATTTCGCGAGCTTGGAATGCTAAACATCTCCGAAAGTATTACCAGTAAGGCGTGGCTTTGGCCCCTTGCATATTTCTTTTATCATTTTGGGTTATGCCCAGATTATAGGCTAGAGTTAAATAAATTCCTCCTAGCCTAGGGGGGTAGTGCATGTACTACTTACCTTGGGACTAGTTGAAGAGTCATTTTTTAGAAATAATTTCCCCACAGAGCATAGTAGCCGTGGGACTGGTGCACTTTTGACATCAGAGCGCATTATAAATAAAATTTTGAAACTTTCCAAAAGGATATTTGCTCAGTTTGCTTAGTCTCCTGACGCGTCCTAAATGTAGGGCGCGCCCTAAGCTAGGGTTTTATATGAATGAAACTCAAGTAGAATGTACTATTTTCAAGGACGCGCCCAAGTTATCTTGGTTGATGCTCCTTTAAACTGGATGTTACTGTAATATTGACAACATAATTAAAAAAGAAAAAGTGATTATCAAAGACGCGTCCTGCTTGAAGGATGATGTATTTGGATCAAAGGTGAGGCGCGTCTTGATTGATAGTTCTATGTGGATGTTAACTGAAGTAGTGGCTGCTAAAAGGAACAATAGAACTTGAGTAAAAATGGAACTAGGAAGTGTACTATTTCCAAGGACGCGCCCAAGTAATATTGGTTGATGCTCTTTCAGTTGAATGTTTCCTTAATTTAGAAAAAAAAACAAGTCCTTACCGAGGACGCGTTCTCCCGGAAAGAAAATATTTCTGAAAGATAACGTTAAGGTATGTCAAACAGTTAGGACGCGCCCCATTGTGTCTTGTGCCTTGGTTAAACACATAAGTACAGCGTAGTGCCGTGCTCATGCACTTTCCGGAACAAACAAAGACGCGTCTAGCTAGAGAGGGCGCGCCCACAGTGGATATTTGCTTGACGGAGTGAAAAATAATAACAATTAGTCAAAGGTGACGCGCCCTTAACACAAGGCACGCCCATATAAATGACTACTTGAGTAAAAAAGAAGTGCAAGTGAATGTTCAAAAATAGTCTTTACAACTTGCAAGGCTTCAAGGGGCCCGCACCCTTAAAATAGTTCAAGTACATAAAAGATAAAGGACGCGTCCTAAGTAGGAGGCACGTCCTGTGGCTTGTCTTGGTCTTCTGCAGGGGAGGCTGAGTCTGAAGTGGAGCAGGATCAGGGGACGCGTCCTCTTCCTCTAAGCCTAGAAAAATCCTCTTGTTCTTGATGGAGTCCGCGGCCCTGACCCTGAAATCATTTACCCATATCTGGGTATCTGCATCAAACTTTGAGAATGTATACTCTGGGTCGTTGGCAATGAACCCAGAGCACCATTCTTCAAACCCAGCCTGGAAGCCGTGCTGGTAAACTAGCTTTTTCTCCTCTGTCCATCCATGCAGCCTATCATCATTCAGGGTGTCAAGCTCCAGCTGCATGGTGGAATTCAGGGCGATGACGCTGTCCATTTGCTTCTCTATTGAGGAGACATTGCCTTCCAAAACATCTTTTTCTGTTTCTAGACGCGTCCTCTCCCCCTCCAGGCGTCTGATTTCAGCATCTTTCTCTTGGACAAGCAGGGTAATGTATCTCTCCAGGGATTTAACTTTGTCTTTGACCTGGCTCTTTGCAGTGTCTGTAACAGCAAGACGCGCCCTAAGCTTGGCAGCCATGTTAGCACTCTGCCTGGCATGTAGGTGAAGCTCGGCTGCAGCCCTGACCATAGCCTCCTCTGTTTGTTGCTCAGTCCTGAAGGTCCAACCTCTCACTTCGTCCTCGGAAAAGTCATCAACCGAGGACGCGCCCAGGTATCTGAGAACGAAAGACTAGTCATCAGGGACAGTCTTTTGACGCTTTGAGGGCGCGTCTCCACCCTTTCGGGAATGTCTAGCACAGTGGTGTCGATTATCTTGGGAGGAGGAGAAGGAGTTGCAATAGGAGGTGGGGTTTTTGCCTTTGAATCAACCTTTGTAGGAGCCTGTTTCCTTGCCCTTAGTTTTTTGGAAGCCCCAATTGCGAATCCTTTGGGGAGTGAGGCCATATCTGTGATATAAACAAGAAAAAATATTAGTTAAATGCATTAAGACGCGTTCAGGGAACAAGACGCGCCCATGTTGTGATATAAAATTCTACATGCATGGCAGATTAAAGTAAGAAGGTACATGAAAAGATGGCAACCAAAATGTATAAATGCGTAAAGATCTAACAAGGAAAATGAAAGACACGAGTAATGCATGTATGTATCAGGCAAAGGAAGACGCGCCCTACAAAAATGGCGTGCCCTGCCTAGAAACGTTGGCTATGACAGGTTATAAAACACGAGCCATGGGAATATAGGACAAGCGGGACGCGTCCAGTGAGAAAACGCGCCCTTAGCAGATGTGTGTGCATGAAACACCTTTGATTCTTATGTAAGTTAATATTTTTTGAATGGGGAGCTAATTTTTGTAGCCGTGGGCGCGTCCAAAGTTAATGACGCGTCCTCCCTCACTTAAACTTACCTTGTTCTAAGTCGAATTGCTTACTAATGTCGATTTCGATCACCTCCGCGGCACTAAGGCCCTTGGTTTTTTCTGAGGTTATGAGAACAGGTTTGCCGTTGTGAAATTCACGAAACTTGCAGATAGAGCCAACCCGGGAAGACAACGCGCCCACCAGCTTAAGGTTGTCTTCTGTAATCATGTCCTTGAGGTTAAAGTGCTTGTCTGCATATTGAAGGACTTTATCTGCTCTCGTTTTCCTTTTTCCTGTTAATTCCTTCTGAACTCTTTTGTCTAAAGATAAAAGATAGTTATAAGTTGTTAAAAAGAGGAACGAAGAGTTTGTTAAAAAATTAAACAAAATAGGACATGCCCAATCAAGAGGACGCGCCCAGTGATTGAAGAAAGGCTTTGGTAATCGCTTACTTGGTTCCAAGTTGAAGCGAACGCGCGTCCTTCTGACGTCATAAATGTAGAAAAATGGCTCCTTCCAGTCTCTCTCGTGGCTAATTTTTCCTTCATTAAATCCCTTGTTGTTCAACCATTTGTTGACAACCAGAAAATGGTACCCGGGAATTGATTTCCTGATGTTGTAAAAAAAGCTGAATTCTTTCATCGAGGGCGCGCCCAGCCTGAGGTTGTGGTACATCATGAACAAAGCCCAAGCTAGCTTATATGAGTTTAGAGATAGTTGGATTGGGGCGACGTCATACCACTTCAAGATCTTTTTGATATATGGGTGCAAGGGCGCGCCCACACCTAGAGAAATCAACTTTGGAGTAAGCACCATTCGGGGGATCCTTTGATTCCCAATGTTAAAAATATGTGGCCTCATGGTTCGAAGAGGGCGCGCCCAGATGCCTTCCATGTCGTAGTATTTCATGTGCCACTGGATTTCCAGGTCAGACGCAGTAGAATCAAGAGCTACGCATGCCAGCTTACCCTCTTTTTTCCTTCTGGCATTCTTCTCTGCTTCAGTAAGGGTACCGAGCCTCGCCCAGTCACAATCTATTTCTACATCTGAAGGTTCCCAATGCTCTAGGGGAGGATCATACTTTTGAGGAGATACGGGATATGTCTCAGGGTCAGGAATCCTTCTTTCGAACTCACTTACACTGTGTGGGGACGCGTCCCCAGAAGGAGCCGCGCCCTGAGAAGATGACGCGTCCTGTGTGTTTGACGCGTCCATATCAGAAATAGCCATTCCTTGAGGTTTTTGGCTTGTAGTAGGGATAATTTCGTCGTCCGTCCAATCTTCGATGGCGGCCCTTGTATGGAGAATTGGAGTTCTTTGCCTTTTGACTCCCTTCTTTTCCATTCTTGAACTTATGGGAACATGGTCCATGGAATCGGAGCTGGAATCAGACATTATTGAGTTTTTTGATTTAAGGGAACTAAAGACGCGTCTTTCTGCTCTAAGGAAGGAGTTCGTCCTGTGGATTTCGGGAAAGTCGGGTTTAAAAGTGATCAGATGTGGGGAGTAGATTCCAAGGCGTTTGTTGAGGGCTTTGAATGGATGAAATGGTGAGAAGGAAGACGCGTCCTCCAGCTGCAAGAGAATGAATAAATATTTGAGGACGCGTCCATATGTTAAAAAAAAGAAGAGAAAAGAGGAGAAAGGAAATACTGGAAATATGGAAGGACGCGTCCTAGAAATCTACCGCAAGGGGTGTAGTATAAAGACGCGTCCTAGTATGCCATTGGCCTTGTGTTACACTACTTGCTCGGAGCAGTTTAAACGTGTCTTAAATAATAAGATGTAAGACGCGCCCTGATGGGAGGACGCGTCAGTTATGGTTGCAGCGTAATAAAATCTTAATCGATTACAGTCGATTTTTGGGAAAATTCTCTAAAAAAACAAACTAGAAATATGCGACTACAAGATTGAAGAAGCAAAGTATGAGACAATTACATATATACACACATATACATACAAGGAGAATTAAAAACAGTGCATGGAAACTTGAAGCATGTGAACGGGTTTTTTGCTCATTAAACTCGATTTACTCAATTAAATAAGAAAGTAAAAGAAGATTTGTGTACCTTTTGAGTTGAGGAGTGGATTGAACTAAAGAAATCAGGAAATGACCGGCTAAATCGTCGGGGTTTCGAGCTCAAAAGCTTGAGAGCAGCGGTAATGGTGGTTTTCGGAGAAAAGAAGATAGAATAAGCTGTAATTATGGTGAACCTAGGGTATTTATAGAAGAAGGACGACCCTAAGGACGACAGCTGTACACCACATGCAGTAAGACGCGTCCACCTGTTTTGAGCCAAATTTCGCTTAGAAAGAAATTCCAATTTTGTTTTTAACTGCAAATGGAATTTGGGGGTAGTTGTTATACCCAAAATTTGGCATTGGATTGACTCGGGTCAAACGCGGGCTAATTACAGTCAAACTCAGTATTGCGTTGTGAAAGTGAGGACGCGTCCAAGCAGTCAGGACGCGCCTACTTGAGAAGGGATATGTTACGAGGCGAGAAGAGTGCGTGGTCAAGGAAGGACGCGCTCAGGCTTTATGGACGCGTCAATGTTTATGAAAGTGCTTGGCAGATGAAATCTTATGGTGAAGGACGCGTCATAGGAGGTGAAATGCTGTGCATGATGATTTAGAGGAGACGGTGCAAGTCTAATAAGGTTAAGGGTGCGCCCTAAATTCTAGGACGTGTCCTGTGATTTTGAATGCTATAAGGAACGATTGATGAGGAAACAGGTTTGGATTTATGAAGGTGAGGACGCGCCCAAAGGGTGAGGACGCGTCCTGTGTTTGATCTATATACTTTTGATGTTGAATTCAGGACAAAGCTTGCATGGAGAGGAGCAATGGAGGTTATTTTTACTAATGTATTTGTTGCAGGTACTCTTTGAAGAATTCCCTCCTTGAGACGGTCAAGGAGGGGGATGTCCTTGAAAAGCTTGAAGGCCTCCAGGGGTATGCCTGATGATTGAAGGCCTCCTCCTGTATTCAACGGGTGTCCTCGTTGGGGATGTGGGGTTTACTTTGGTGTGTGCTTTGGGAGCTCTGTTCTTGTATTCAACGGGTGTCCTCGTTGGAGAACTTTGAAAACATCCTGCACTTTTCACCCAAGAGCTTGGGATCACCTGTCCTGCTATCTGGTGGGTTGTCCTCATTCGGGGGACAGGGACGCGTCTGGCACTTGGGGTGAACCGTGGCTATACCTGCGTTCGTAAATCAAGGGAGATAGTTGTAGCGGAGTGTTATCCTTGCGCAGGGAGATGCACTATCCGTGAAGTCCTACGATTACGGACGAGCCTTGGGCCTCATAGTTGGACATTCCTAAAGCTAGCGGAAGACGGATATCGGATGGGCTTCTACTGGATTTAGGAGTAAGAAGTCTAAACTCATTAGACTTCTTGTTCTACGAGAACTACGTCAGGCTTGATCCCTATATAAAGGGTACGTAGGCACATTGAGGGGGTAAGAAGTTGAGAGCTGATAAGAGAGCCACCACTTACTCTGATCAATCTCAGCCTAAAACAACCACAATCAACCACACACCGCTTAAGTTTCCGGCAAAGAACCACCGTCACAGATCTTAGTTCCGGCGAGAAACCTCAATCTTTGTTGTTACCAGATTCCTCCGTCAACATTTGTGGTGATTTTTTGTTAAACTATTCTATATGCAAGTTCAGACCAGACTGTCAGGGAACTATTGGACAAGCATGGAACTATTGGGCTTCGTCTATACAGTAGTATTTTGTGGTATAACTATAAGATCTTAACTGGCTCTGCTTTCTGAAACGTTTATAGTGATTAGTACACCTGTAACAAACTTGCTAGATACTAAGAAATACAATTGGTTTGAATTCCACTGTTGCTTGTCTGAAGTAGTACTTCTCCCAATTTCGGCCGTCCTCAAAGTAAAATTTTGCAATGGGCTAATGGTAAAGAAACTTGAAGAAAATCTGAGAAGTTGAGGGATTTTGGTGGTCCTGACCTATTGACAATTTCTCATCTCTTCAAATAATAATGAAATATGAATGGTAATAATAATAATAACTGGTTTCGTGTTGTAGATGTTGAGATCTTGCTAACACATCTTATCCAGCACCGCCTATTACCTAATTCTGAATGGAAAATAAACGCCGTTGATTGTGTCCAAGTCAGTTGACAGCAGTGCTTGATTGAATAATTATCAAGTTTTCATGAGTACTGATCCTCTTCTAACCCCTTTGCAGGATACCTTTTTAAAAGTATCAAGAGTTTGTCCTAAAACCGCATTCTTAAATCATCGACAACCTTATTTCTCATGTTACAACTTGCAACAAATTATGCTCTCGCTGAAACTAGAACACACTTTCCAATTTGTGGAACCTCGCATATGTAACGATACAGGTAGAGAAGATAACATCAACTGGGACCAAATTGTTCTACTACTTGACTCCTACCCAGTATCCAAGTTCAAAGTAGAAGATCAGATGGACCCCCCAAAAACAGCCAACCAAGGGACAAATTACATACTAAATCATACACCCTTTTGTCACTAGGCATTCATCCCAACACTACCTTTATATTCCAAGTTTTTTGTTTTTCCTGCTCTGTTTTATTTTTTTTGTCTTTTTCAAGATTCTTAGAATGGAATAAATTAGCTTTGGGTACGGATTTATTATTCTGATTCATGTATATCAACATGATCATCTTTGATGGAATCTTTTTATTTAATCAGCACCTTGCCAAGCAAATATTTCATTAGGAGCAAAGTTTAAACTCTTGGGCCAAGTTTGTTTCATGTCATTAATTAATAAATTAGGGAAGTGTTATTCAAATATTATAATTTTTAAAATTATTCTATTTCATTGTTTGTTTGGTTGGAGAAAAGGATAGGATTATAATCCCTTTATGGGGATGAAATATTATTTTATCATCTCTTATGAGTCATTTTCTAAAATATTATAATTCTCTCAATATTATTCCATATGAAACAAAATAGGATTTGAAAATTTAAAGAATTATATTTCAGTATCAATGACTATCCCTCAAAATAAATATAAAATAAAATTTTAAGGATTATAGTCTAATGCTACACTTAATCTTTCCAAACAAACATAAAATAACATTATTTAATTCATATGACTAATTTTGATAGAATTAGTTATCTCTAAATTGTTCTCCCACAATTATAATCCCATAAAAAAACATAATTTTGGAACATAAGTTAACAGGGGAAAAAACACTCTATTGAAGTTGTTGAAATGATAATGGGAGCGCCAAATGAGAAAACAAGAACGTCAATACATTTATTCGGTGTAAACCGTAGGCATCAAAATTTTAATTAAATTATCCCTTACGATTGTACAAAAATGATATACCAAACATCAGTTCAAAAATTATGAGCGCACGTACTCTGAAATGGACAGCCCATCAGGTTCAATTCCATGAACAAACAGTGCGTAGATAAAGCTAAAGAAAATATTTTGTGTCGACGGTGGAGAAGTTACGTCATCCATATAGTTAGTTTTAACGGCTGCAGTACAACACAAATTACACATTGACTAGCAACATTGCTTTGGTGATTATATATAAATTTAAGTTATAAAGAGGATGATTTTATGGTGAACGGAAATGGATATCTTGGTAAACAGAAATGGGACTCATAGTCATCACGTAGCTAATAGCCTAGTACTGTTTTTATAGCAACTCAAATCTCCTTTTTGTTGAAGAGACAATTGAAATGAGGTGAATGTGATCACTTCAAGTGGAATTTGTAATAGTAATTTAAATCTAGAGGCACGCAGGAGGAGTACAAAAGTCATTCTCATCCATCTTTTTCCATTGAGCACCAAAATTCTATCCAAGGTATTATAATAGCAGCATTTTCCTAGCTAGTACTTGAAAAACTGACTATTAGGTTAATATCACCAAATTTTACAAATAAATTAACACATAACAATTATTAACCTTGTGATTTGTGACGTATATAAGTAAAAATATATCATTAAATTAATACTTTCTTAATCAACATAAAAATTAAAAAGAGACTATTTTTTAGAACGGAGCGAGTGCACTAGTAAGCACTGGACTGAATTGAACAAAATTCTCATTCAAAAACAACCTATTAGTTCTTTCATTTGTACACACACATATCTAAATATGTATAGATTATTCATAGTTTCTCTTTTCTTTGAGGAATAGATGCAATAGTATAGAACTTGTCATTCACATTGTGGGTCAATCGAATGAAACAAAGTGGTGGAGGTACTCCATCTTTAAGATTGTGGGCTTGAGGGCCGACCACAATAGGAGTTAATTAAGGATAACCCCCACCCTCAACTATAACAATAAGAAACCTTTGGTAGTAATTCATCAGAAATGTCAGAGCCATTACATAACTGAAGGGCCGGTCAGCAGTCGGCAGAGCCATTTTATGTATCTGCTTGAGCCTATTTCTTTAATCTCTGAAAACCCATCTGCTAGGGGTGCTCTTCCCTCCTTACACCTAATTAACTTTTATCTCCCATTTATAAACCATATAAAATCTGAGGAGTGTTTTTGTTTTATTTGTCCAAACCTTAGCAAACTAGAATGACCACTAACCATGCTTACACAAAGATCTAGTTTTATCGTCAAGGTATATAAATATCTAAAGAACCTTGCAACTCGGTTTTCATGGCTCAAACCGGTAATATCAATTCTAAGATCATATATTTATACATATTAAAATAAAGGTAATAAGTTGAATGTTTGTACATATTTATATCATACCATATATTTAGCATATTGGCTTTAATCTCTTTTTCATTGTCAACCAAGAATTTAAATCTCACGATCATGTACACAAAAGCATACATTGACTTGAAATAAAGTTTGCAAAAGTTTGTGGTCATTATCATATTTCCATTAATTATTATGTTGTTAATCAACACAAATCTCACCATTTCAAAAGTTTTTGAACTTTTGTACGGACTCGAATATGTAATTTTCTAGGAAATTTTGAAGGGCATAATATGAGCTATGTAATTTTCATATAGTTGGTGCCAACTATGAAGTGGAGGGAAAAAAGACTATTTTTAAACCACCCACTTAAAATGCACTAGGAATCAAATGTTTATTTTGATGTGCATATTATGTCATTTTTTAGGCACGCTCAATCGCTTCTTCATCAACTAGTCAATTTTAGAATATATTATTAATCCTCTTTTTCCTCTTGTTTTTGTCCTTTTTATAGATACTAGCAATAACAACATAATTATGATAAAATGTAATACTATACAATCCCATTGCTATTTTTATGTATCGAGATAATTACTACGACCATATATTTTTTACCAACTTTACCTAAATAGCTTCATATGTCTCATCATGATAAATGTAATTCATCTATTACTATTATATAAAAGACGAAATATTGAAAATTTTGATACGGTACATGTTTTTTGGTACACGTTTAATTTACTAAATTACTTTTACTTTACTTAAAAGTTTTATTAGCTTTAGTGATCGAATTCTAATAGAAAAAAAAATCGTTTTCAACTATAACACATTACCTTTTTTTATTTCTTTCAATTAAAACAAGTTCTCTAAATATCACGGATAAGTTTATTTAATGAAATAGAATAATAATAGTATAACCACTAATAACTAATAAATTACCTTTTTGAGCTACTTAATTGTTTATTTATTTAATTATTATTTTACTTAAAGACTTTGTTATACATTTAACAATCCATAAATTCTTAACTACTTTAGAAAAATAACATCATCGCTATTCCTTGACAACAACTTAGCATCATCATCCTTATTCATCCACAAGAACAACAATCTCTTCTTTAAGACAATGCAAAACCCCTGTGTTCTTGACAATGCAAAAGTCAAAAGCATATGCACTTCTCACCGGTAGCTTTTGTGGGTACACAGTAAAAAATATTTGTTTTACATAATTTTTACTATTAATGTAAAGACAAATATACTTAAAATAAGAATTATCTTCCAATTCAATTACATAAACAAATTTAAAAAAATATCTGATTTTTGAAGTTGAATTATTTATCTATCTATATTACTATATTAAATACGAAACTTCACGGATCTTCCTCCAATTACATAATTTTCCTTTCTTAAAAAATTATTTTATTCAATTACCCTGACTTAATTAATATCTAACCACTTACCTTATAAGTAAAAATACGGTTCCTTTTTTTATTTTCACCAACTAAAACAACTATTTCTCTACAAATATTTTAGACAATTCTTTTAATCTATACCTTTTTAAGTAAAACATGTTGTCTTTTTTATTTTCTCCAAATAAAACAAATCTTTCCCTAAAAAAATTAAGGACAATTCTTTTTAATATATGTTGATTATATATTTATTAATTTATCTATGAACTATACTATCTATCTATCTATCTATATTATCTTATAATAGACAAAACATTAAAAGTTTGGTAGTCGGTTCGTTGGTACTTACTGAAATTACTTAATTACCCTTAGTTAATTATTTTAATTCTAATTAGTCAGTTGGTGGATCAGTCAATTTCAATTCTAATTGATATTATAGTCAATATCCTCTAACAATATAAATTTTATTTCATATCGAACTCTATATCATTATTAATTAATATTAAAGTCAACTTCTTCTGAAAGTTTTAAATTATAATTCATATTTAGTTCTATATTATTCTAATTAATATTTCAGAAAAAAATTAATTTAAGCAAACTAAATTTAATTATGGGGTTAAGATAAAATAATAAATGTCACTGATCCTGTAAAAACAATACAATACAAATAGGATAAACAGAATAATATAGATTAGTCATCTAAGATAAAAATAATATTATACAATTGATCCAAAATCACACAAAATTAAAATCAAAATATAATTCAACCAATTAAAACAAAATCATATAAACTACTTATTTGGGCTAAAACAAAATTATCTTATTGATTCGAACATTAATAATTAGAATTAAACTAAAAATAATTAGTTGTATTTGTTTGTAGTAATGGGCCTTAGCCTAAAATAAAATAATGTAAACTCTAATATGGGATAAATCAAATTAATATCAGATTAAGCATAATTCGTATCTTATTAGTATGAACCAAAAATTAACTTTAAACTAAACATTATTGTTGTTGTTGTTATTATTATTATTATTATTATTATTATTATTAAAACACACATAAAATGAAAAATAAAATTGTATCGTTCATTCAATACTATTATCTTTTTCAAATAGTTTTTATAGTTTATTGATTAAGCAATAACCTCTCTAAAAAAATATTTTTGTTAAGGTTTCAACATAATGGAGATATTGTAGTTTTACTCTCAAGAAATTATAAAATCACTATAATAATATTATTTCCCCCCTATCAAGACTATCATCTTAAATAGGTTTAACTATTCTAAAAAAACTATGAACATATACGTGTATTAATATAATTATCATGAAGTCATATCATTTTTTAAAAAAAGTAAATATAAAAAATTTTCAATGAACAATATTAAGAATTCAATTTAAAACATTTTCATAAAAAAATATATAATATTAAAAAAGATTTGTTCATCTATACATCACACGGGTTTTACTAGTACTAACAAAACTGGAAATCACAAGTTTGAGGCCATCGCAAAAGATCATTTTATTTAAAATGGTTCATACCGCCTTTCTCTGAATGTTCATAGGAAGATGAGATGTGAACCATCTACATATATTATAGAGTAGATTTATAGAATGCTAACTGGATGTGTTGAAATCAAACGAGTCACCAAAACACAGATGAGTATTATAATCCACTTACTTTCGTGGTTAGGAAATTGGCCGATTCTTCAAAAAAGGTTGATAAATTAATCAAAAATATCAAACAGATTTGATAAATCATCTAATATTTCAAAAATCTCCAAATACATCACGAATCGGTATCTCAATCTATTAGTTCCGATTTCCGAAAGCCAACGGCAAAAATAGAAGTGGAGTAGCAAAGTAGCTAATTTAGCATTGACTATGTTCTTACATGTAAAGATAAAATATGGTATTTTAAGTCCAATTATTGGAAGAGTATCTAATGCTCTTATAAAAATTGTTCAAAGCATTTGTTTATGTTATCTTGTGCAATAATATATGTGCAACAATGATTAGTGATCCAGGTCAATAAACCAGAAATTTTAAAACTTCTTAAACTACTCTGGGAATCATAATCTTCACTTTTATTTGTCCGTACCATGCACACAAATCACCTCTTAAGTAATTAATCACATAATTTATCACAGCTAACCACCACAGGGAAATAATATTAACATGACATGTAAAAATATGTCACTTGATTTGGTATCAAGAAATCGAGTTGATTTCAATGTCATAAAATTCATATAATCGCAGGAATACAATAACAGATATGTGAAACAGGAAAAATGTATAAATATAGTGATAACCAAACCTCCCTACACAAAAAAAGAATAAAGAACTAGTACATTATAAGAATTCAAGATGTTCTGTTTAGCACCACTAAACCAACTTGTCTAACAGACTATCACTAGTAGCATTTCCAGTGATTTAGAGAGACGGATATGGCCCATTCTTTGTTATGCTATAAATACAAGCATCAACCTTCATCTAATCTACAAAACATCTTATTCTTTTTTCCACTCATTCCCACTATTTGCTGTATGTTTTGCCTGTCTCTGCAAGGATATATGAATCTGTGCTGTCCACTATGCACATTCAGCTCATGTGACCAACTACAACTATAATTAAAGAGCCCCTCTGCCTGGCTTCTCTGCTTTTGTTTCCTAACACACGTGCATTCGCAATCTACAAGTTGCCGCATCTGTTCTAATTCCACAGTGATCAGGAGAACCATCGATTTCATATTTCTGTGCATGTCTAGATATTTTTGTTCGATAGTTCTCTTTGTCACTGTGCTAACGATATATCAATAGAAACAGAAAACATCAGCTTTCTTCGTTTGTCCTAACAAAATTCACTAGTTACTTCCAGACAATGAGGATGTCAATGTTGACGTGCAAACAAATAACTCCTTCGCTAAACATACCTGATAGCAGACATGTTTTGCCATTTCTTCGCAGCTTCAGGCAACCAAAAGAAAAGGTTTTGGTTGTCATGGGTGCAACTGGAACCGGAAAGTCAAAGCTCTCGATTGACCTTGCCACTCGTTTCAGTGGCGAGGTAGTAAACTCTGACAAGATGCAAGCCTATGAGGGGCTAGACATAATCACAAACAAAATCACTGAAGAAGAAGCTTGTGATATACCACACCATCTTTTAGGTATAATTGATCCTAATGTGGACTTTACTTCCTCAAATTTCTGCAGCATGGCTTCCCTGGCCATAAGATCTATTGCAGGTCGCAGACAGCTCCCAATTATCGTTGGAGGCTCTAATTCATTCATTGAAGCTCTCGTTGATGATGAAATTCACGAATTTAGATCAAGGTACGAATGTTGTTTTCTTTGGGTAGATGTCTCGATGCCAGTTCTTCACAGATACATATCTGAGAGGGTTGATCGGATGGTTGAGAATGGAATGGTAGATGAGGCAAGACGAATGTTCAGTTTAGATGCTGATTATTCAAAAGGTATAACAAAAGCAATAGGTTTTCCCGAATTCGATCAGTATTTTCGACTTGAACCGTATATTGATGTAGAAACTCGAGCCCGGCTTTGCCAAAAAGCTATTGATGAGGTGAAGAACAACACATGTAAATTAGCTTGCAGGCAATTAGAGAAGATTTATCGATTAAGAAACAACAAAGGATGGAAGGTGCACAGGCTTGACGCAACAGATGCATTTCTGAAGCATGGCAAAGAATCTGATAGGGCCTGGGACGAGTTCGTCGCGGAACCTAGCATGGTTATTGTGAGCCGATTTCTTAACAGTTTCGGACCTAACATATACATGAACCCAACAATCGTCCGAGGGGAAGCAATGGAGACGGCCATGGTAACTGCAACTCATTAGATGTGCAAGTTGTGAGCTTCCACCTCATAATGCAAGAGTGTCAGACAATTTTGGCTATATCGACAACTACACCGTGTCTGTCCTGTTCTACCCACTCAACACTATTATTAATTTTACACATCAATAATACCAATAATTGAGAACCCTTGATTTAAATACAGAAGCAGCAGTATATATTTCATAAATGTTGTGTCCTTTCTGTGAAGTCTCGAATTATTTACTGTTAACTACATTTTTTAACCGTACATGATAACTTAAGATGGTCCATTACATTACGGACCAGATTACGAGGAAAGTAAACTATTCTGATAACCATTTTCATGAAAGTAAGAAACAAGCAGAATAAAACTTTCATTTGTCATTCATCTTGCCAAGCTTTTCCTGGAACACTCCACTGAAAAACTCAACATATTTAGATTATTGAAAATTCCCAGGAAGGGATGGGGCAAGGGTAAATGTATCAAGACCATACTCTTATCACCATGCAATATTTTTATAGGAGTTAAAAGATATTAAACATACCATTATCGTCACGAAAGCACTAAATTAGTAGATCCAAATCCTACAGATCACAGTAGTGTAACATACTATGACTACGTAGAAAAATAAAAAAAACTTGGGCTGATAAATCCTAGACATAATTAAACACAACACTTGATTTATTACTCATCTATCTTTGAATCTTCCCAATGCATCACGGCGAGATGATTCTTCCTGAGCATGAATAGGTGACGGCGCATGAACGATCAACTGTAACAGTATACTGGTGCACAGGTTTCGCAAGGAAGACAGGCAAGCGAACAAGTAGATCACAAACACATCCACTGTCTATTTGTTGCAACCATCGGCAACATTCCTGTGCAACAGGTGTTTGATGTGGTAGAGGGTTACTGTGGCTGTGGCTGTGTCTGTGTCTATGTCTGTGAGAGGGGGTGGGAGAAGATTCTGGCGCATCAGAATCAGAAGTGACAGGTGGTGAAGTGTCTCGTACAATTGGAGGGGATGGAGGGGGGATAGGGATATATGGAAGCATCGCACATGCATGATTTGCCAGTGCAAACTGAGAAGCGCAGAGAGGAGTAGGTTGTATAGGAGGTAAAGGTGATACTGGTGGCTGCAACCAAATCTGGCACTCAATCTTGGGACTCAGGACCAAAAACATGATGAGTAATGCTATCTTGGGGATGTCAAATCCAATATCCATTATTGTTAATTCTTTTATATTATGACTGGATAGATTACACTGAAGACAGATAGTTTTTGACAAGGTTTGATTCTACTTATAGATTAGTTCCGTCTTAATTAAAAGATCATGAGCTTGGCATTTCTTTTATTAGGTATGCTAGCAGGTTCTGGAGAAATGAAAAAAAATAGGAATGTGGTAGCTGCTGCTACATATAAAGATTAGGTTTAATATGGTTCAAGTACTTCATTTGCTTTGTGTGGGCGTTGTTGCTAAATATTTTCTGCAAGAAAGTTGTCCCAATGCCAACCCTCTTCCTAACAATAATAACATATTATCAACCAATTACAAGTGTCACCAGGACCTTATTAGTTATGATACTGGCAAGTACTTAAAGTTTGAAGCAATAAAAAAAATTTAGTTGTCTCTACATTAACCCCCTTCCTCTCTTTACCAAAATTATGAGAAGTCTCGTGAGGGACAAGTTGCACATACCTAGCATCAATTGTAGCAATACACTACAAAACAACGTACTGGTTAAACTAGTGAGAAACTGGTCAGCTTTGACAAAGTTACCAACTAATATTTCTTTTAACTCTAAAGCCTGCAAGATAACCTTTACTACTGATCATAAGAAGTTGAGAATTCAAGTTACAAGTACTAACATTTTGTAATTGACCATCCACAAAACAGTTTTGAACAAAAGCTTATAGGACTAGAAATTTAATCATACCTGAACAACTTACTATAATTTCAGAACTCTGAGAGCAAAAGATGATCCTGTAAAATGAGCACTTGTAATCTGCAATACATAATGCAGCAGATACTCCTTATGGTGTTGGTAAAACAACTAACAAGAGCTCCTGTGTTCGAGTCCTGGCGGGAGCAAATGTTACAAGGTAATCATTCAAATTTCTGGAAAAAATTCCACATAAAAATATTTCATCATACATTTATGATAGAAGTAATATACCATCTTAAGTTTCCAATCTTTGAGGTGTTAGAGGACTCATATTATTCAAAAGTAACAAAATTATTATTCCAACAGTAACAGATAATCAATCAGAAACTAAATGGACAACAGATTAAAATTTAAATTCAAAATTTACAACAAGTATAAGACCATGGGTAGCACAGAAATAATGGTTAGGCTCGGGTTGTCCTTCAATTATACACACATGCAGACATATAATTTGATTTGATTGAGATTAAAATGTACTGTAGTTGCCGGAAAATTATGTAAATACCTGATTAATATACCGTAGCAAGTTGATTTCTTAAAAAGCCCCATTCAGTTTTTTTAGATTTAGGGCTTTAGCTCCTTTCCTTCACAGCCAACCATCCGGCAGAAACCCCGCCCCTCCTCAATCATATTCTATGTCATGTACCATTAAAATATATATGTACCAATAAAATATAATAATAATAATAATTATTATTATTATTATTATAACAATATTAATAATGATTAATAAAAAGTTTACAAACTCGGCTTCCTATTAAGCAAAAATTTATCAAACAATTGTGAAGTTATTTAAAATCCTCTTTTAGTGTCATCATATTTATATGATAATAAATATCAAATTAAATTTTTAATTTTCGAGAATGAAAGCTGAAAATCTAACATTATTTACGAAAAATTTAGATTAATTTAGTAATTTAATTAATATAATAATAATAATAATTCTAAAAGTTATATATTACGAGTCTATTAGCTAAATGTCAAGAAGTAAAACTTAGAATTTATACTACTTCTATACTATACTATAATAGCCGGAATAGAGATAATTTAGTTAACGGTTTGGTTCAACGATAATTCCCTAATTTTGATTATTACAAAAATAGATAAATAGTGATATATATCTAATAAACTACTAAATTGTTAAACTACTACTAAATATAGTATACTTATCCTACTAAACTACGAATACAACTTATTCTATTATTAAAAGATATAAATAATAGTGTTATATATCTGCTAAACTACTAAATTGTTAAACTACTAGAAATAGTCTATTTATTCTACTAAATTACGACCACATGTTATTATATTATTTTTATTATAAATTTATAATTATTATATATTTATATAAATATTTTAAAAATATAATATAACTGGATAAATAAAAATTTAAAATATTAATGGTAACCCGTGCATCGCACGGGATTTATGCTAGTATTATTAATAAGGGAAATACAATTTTGATGGAATACAAAATTAGTAATGGAGTAGAAATTATATACTTGGAGTACAACTTTCGATAATAAAAGGAAACACTGTTTCGATAAAATACGATGGTACTAAAGTACCAAAACATCAAATAATACTTATCACCCTATAATCTAATTAATTAATTTAAATTTAAACTCAAGTTCAATTCCGTATAACTACATAATAATACAAAATTTATTTATTTATTTAATAACACCAATTAGAAATCACTATAATTTCGGTTTCGATTCTAATTAAATAATAATATAATAGTATTAAAATACCAAATTTTGGTTATCACTATTCACTCTAAATTCGGGTTCGATTCTCCTTATTTACATAATCATGAAAAAATTATTTATTTAGTTTCACTTATTAGTTTTATCCCAATTTCAACTTCAATTCCCAATAATAATATAATAATTTATACTAATTATTAAGTACTAGGACCACATAATACGGTTTGATAAAATATTTACAATTTTAATAGATTAAAATTAGTTGTAAATTCTTAAACTGAAAAATAGAAATAAGAAAATTACGTCAAATTATATTATATATCAATAAATAAATAAATCAATCAACTGTATCCGTCTAGGATAGTGTCTGGGGATGGTATATTATACGCAGTCTTACCCTCATTCCAAAAATGAAAATGTTGTTTCTCCAACGACCATCAATTTACATGTGCACACGTATTATTGTTTTAGGTACAAAGCGATATAATTAGTGTTTTAGGTATAAAATGATATACGTAAAATAAAGCGGGACAATACCTGACCCCTGATTTTCTTCACATGTGACTTACCTATGCGTTGTAAGAAACGTCTTCCTGCTTAATTTTTCATATTTCCTGGCCAAAAACTCACGGTCGTTGTCACATCCAAAACTTAGCCACAACCTTTTATTTTCATTACAATTAAGAGGAGGTACATTAATTAAAAATTCGCTCAACCCCTTCTAGTATTTGGGATCGACAACGGAACTGAGTTATTGTTGAAAATATGATATTACATAGAATTGTTAACCTACTAATTTGATAAAAACCTAGAAACACCGACTAATATAATTTAGGATAAAATTGAATAGTTGAATAGCGTGTTAATTAATTTTCTCAAAAGAATTTTTTTTAACAATATCTCGTCAAATTATGTTCTAGATGCCATCAAATTAGGTGACCTAATTCATTTTGGATTATATAATAGAGATTGAATATATATTTAATTTGATCGGTCAAAGATTTTAAAATAATTATCTTACATTAACTTCTTGCACACAAATGCAATGTATTGACGGAGACAAAAAAATCTGTTGATAGTGAGTTAGTGATTAATCTAAACGAAACAGGGATCAAGTTTCTTATAAGCAAATCTATTTAAAATTATATAAACATTGTTTCCTTGACGAAAATCTTATGCATCTATTATATATATATATATAGAGAGAGTCCCCATCCATGGAGAACTTTTTAAATAGAGGTTAGGAGAGAACTTTAATCCTGACCGTCCATCTCATCAGATGGTGGAGATTTATTAAAATAAACAGTGGCATTTTCATAAAAATTAATAAAAAGCATGATCATTAACAAATCTTTATACGGTTACAATCACACCCTTTTTCAGCAACTATACATACAAAACTTACACATTCGTGTATGCAACTGTTATCCATCAATTAAATCTTCAAATTTGAGCTTTACTGGTCAGTTTCAGTGGAGAATCATGGATAAAACTCTCGATCTCGATTTAAAACTCAGTAAGCTATCACATCCTTATATTTTGTTTGTTTTAAATACGATTTTGAACTATATTTTATTGCTTTAGCTGTACTTTGAGCAATCAATTAAGATTTGCATCATTTTTCATTTTTTCATGTTAATTACAGTTCAAACAGATATTTTGAAATGCTTCCTTGAATAGGTAGTATATACTTTCATTTGTACATGTGATTTTTTATATTTTGAAATGTAATTTATGATTCTGTACTAGATAAAAACTCGGTTCATGTATTTCAAATATTTCATTTTGTTCGATAATTAAATCACTATAATAAGGTTTTTGTTCAATTTTTGTGTAGTGTAATGGTTCCATAAAGAATAAATCTGATTTTGTTTATATGTTTTCGTGTTCAAAAGCACAAACACTATTTCTCCTTTTTTTTATTATAACAGATCTATAGTAGAATCATATGAATCTGTAGTTGAACAGTAGAAATATTTTGCATTGTATTATATAGTGTTATGGTTCTATAATATAATAAACCTAACTTCGTGTAAATTTTGTTGTGTTCTACTATGGAGACATATTGTAGAATTCTAGTGTATAGGAGAATAAGTTTTGTGTATATTGTATAATTCAAGTGTTGTTTGTCATTTTCTTGCGTGTTATGTATCCAACGGTGGAAGCATTGTGATAATATGAAAATTTTGATATTCGATCATGTGTAACTGTTTTGTGTATATATTGTTTTAACATTAGAAATATATTTTTGATGTTGTTTTGGATTTTAATTCTAAACGTGCATTCTTAAGCACTTTTTTTGTTATGTAGTAGAATGACATTCCGTTGATAAAAATTAGAAATCATTACTTTTAAGGGTTTTGTGTGTATAGTTGATGAATTTGAAATATAGACTGTGACTTTCTAGCAGTGTATGTCTCGTTTAATAGTTAGATGCAATGGTGTCAAGGAGGGGAGTATATGTGTGTGTAAAGAAGTGAGAGAGGTTGGTTATGGTACACAAGTTTTTGACATCCTGAATGAATTACAGAGCTCCTAGTTTAGTGCACCGATTTTAGTCATGATCTATGTGTGTATTGTTATTAAGTTTAGAGAACTGAGTTCATTCTCCCTGTTTTATTTTTAAGTATCTCATGTTTCCCTATATTAATGTATCTCTTATATCATATTCGCTTAAACAATAGCCTATTGCTCTAATATTGGCATTTTCATGTAAATTATGCTATTTGATGTCTTTATACTTTGTTACTAAAATTCTAGAATTTCAGTTACTCGTTCAAGTCAAAGATTATGGAACAGACAAGCAAAATCTGGATCAAATAGTTCTGTATCTGGCAGACATTGAATAACACGAATATCAAAAAATAACCATGATCCGTAAGAAGAGTTGAGCACGTATAATTTTGATTATATGGGAGGTAATAAACTTGAAAAAATAAACTTTTTGCTTGGGTTTCAGTATCCAAAAATGACTTGACTACTTGTAGTATGGGTAGAGCATTAGGATTATATGTTTCTATCATTTGGATCCTTCCAAATTGTTCTACTGTGGAAAACAGAAACATAATTTTCGTGCAGTAGGATTATGTAAAAACTATTTAAAAATATCTATTCAGTCAAGTTCAGTCTCCAACGATAACATGTTCTTAATTTATTTTAATTTTAATGTATATGATATTTGAAATCATTAACTACTTTGGATTATCATGAAAAATAAATCTACTTCTTCATTCCCATGAAGCATGTTAGGGTGGATGTAGGAAGCCTGAGCTACTGAAGAGTTTTATAGAGACGAATCAAATAATGCACCATAGCTTAAAGAACTTGTTCTATATCAAACTCTCAAAATATGATATGTGTAACATTGCACTATACTTCTACCATTTCTTAATATTTCAATTTACTTGATACTGGTTTTTCCAAAGCGTTATGCAAATAATAGTCATGTTTGAAGATACAATCATAATATTTTTCCAAAGTACGTTTTTGTTAAGAAAATTATTTACAGTGCATAATTTGTTTATTTCTTGCCTTTTATATGTTTTACTTGAGAAAGTTTTCTCATGGATCATGGCTCATTAGTTGACATAATTCAGGAAGTTGTTTTCAACATTGTAGGTTGAAAGTTTTAGAATCACATGTTAGTCAACGGTAATAAGTATGGTGCCTCAGCAAATGTGGGAACTTGTTCATTCTGCTCACAACATAAAGGCACCTGATACATCTATTGTTGATGATCAGTTTTAACAAGGAGAGGTGTGTTGCCATCAAAAGGAGATTACTGATGACAGATGGGAATTCATTGATAAACAAGAATGAAGTATAGAAAATAATCCTTTATCGTTCATGCAGTGTAGTACTTTTTCTAGCAACTATGATGTTCAGAAGTGAATTTTTCTATAAGTTTTAAGTAGGGTTGTATATTTAAAACCTATATTTAAACCATTGGTGCAACGAGTTCCCTTGATTTATCTCACATTGCAAATTGGAAATAATAATTTTCTACTTTGCAAGGGGCTTAGCTTTCTGCACTGATGTGCTTTGTGAAATTTTTGGTTTTTGAATGTCTCTTAATGAAATGAAAGATAATTATGTATTGGCAGATACTCTTTTAACTATTTATTTAGGTGGTTTATGATAATAAAGTTGGACCAAACTTGATTTCATAGGTAAAGACTCTTGTTCGAGGATAATTTACAGTAAAATAAGAGTATCTCATTTTTTCTTTATTTTCTTAGGAAAATTAGTCAAAAGGAATGTATGTATAATGCTAGTCAAAAGAAAAAAAAACTATAAAGAGGGGAACATAATCTAAACCTGGCATAGAACTTGTGCAAATTTCTTATTGAATGAACACACAATGCTTTGCAAAAATAACCAAACTGAGAAATAAGATTTTTTCAGATAATCAAATTTAGTTTATAGAAGCAACAAAATCTTCCCGACCAGGTCAAGCAACCATCAAACTGCAACGGTAGTACTAGTAAAACAAACATGTAAACCACCATGAATACACCAAGCAAAACACTACATGTAAACCTTGGACACTAAACCACGACATTGACAAAAGAACTTTTCCTATGTTATCAATTACACCATTGGTCCAAATTATACACATATGTCTGGGCCATTCCCGGGCTGATGCAAGACCTGTATTCACTTTCCGAGTTGTTAAAGTGGTAGCAAACATCATGGTCTGGAAGTAGCGAAATAATAGCATAAAAGAGCTAAACTCAATTACAAACCCACCAAGTTGACAATTAACTGGGTTTTCATAAACTCGAGTATTAGTCGGTTATTTACTTCATTAATACTTATAATAATACAGCCTTCTTGTTTAAATTTTAGAATACAAGAGACCTTTTCCAATTAGGAAAGGTTTGTTACGGTGTCACCCCCATGCATATCATCCTTCATCAGTTTTGTTTCTTTGCAACCAAATCATATGTACCTATATATTTGACTCTTTTAATTGGAAAATAACTTATTTAAACATTCCATCTAGTTTGTCATTGTGTTGAAGCACCTTTTACAAGATCTCATCTTCACAAACTATATTTGGCATAGTTTCCTTGCAGCTATCCTTGTTATTGGAAATAAAAAATAAAAAAAATCTCCGACAACCGGTCTTTCGCAGATTGGACCTTGAATTTATGAACCAGAGCTAGACAGAGGCTTCTCCAACTCCTCAACGATACTTTCTCCAATAAGATTCTTTCAGATGAATCAGAAACCTTCACGATGGCGTTCATACATGCTTCACTTTGTCCCTGGTACCAAATTCCAAACAGTTCCAGTTGTGTTGTAGTTTTCAGAATCATGTCTTCCAGCACCAATATATCGGTGTATCGGAAGTCATCCGAGTATATAGGGCATCTTGACTATACTAAATAACCCTCATCCGTGTTTGTGAAGACAGCTTGCTCTGTACAAAAAACAAAGTTCAAAGAGCATTAAGCAAAATGAATATCTAAAGAGCATGATCACAGTTAAAATGATGCTATAATTTACAAAGCCAAAAGACAAATGTTCTTACTATATATTACTCAAATTAACAGATGCTTCTATATAACAAATAAGACATTATTTTCATGTCAATTCAGGTCAAAACTCGAGAGTAAAGGTAAAGAGTGGCACGACTTACCAAGTTGGAAGTATATGCTTAATCTCTTAATTCACATGTGAACAATACAAGAGTAAGTCTAGAAAAGATAATTTTTTTAATTTAATAATAGAAATTTAAGTCTCATTGACACCTTGAAAGTACTACATTTATAGCCTTAGATTTTGCTATTTTTTTAGCCTCTCATATAGATTAGATTTTTAAACAAATATCAATACTTCAAGAAAGTTATGAATAATATATAGATTCTGTTATTCCCAGTGAACTAACAATGAGATTTACAGAAGAGGGGTTGAATGTAAATCTCAAATTTTTTTCAAGTTTTGAGCAGTTTCTAGCCTATGTGTTTTGATGAGCAAGTGTGTGTGAATTGTTTTGAGCTAATGCAGACAAATATATATTCAAACACAAATGTAAAGAACACAACAGACTTAAAAACTTTTCTGGTGGATTTGTTGTTCCACCAGAGATGTGTTATTTCAGAAAAACTGTGATTCAAAGAATTAAATCACAGCTGCTTCATAGTACAAACTAGATGATTTTCTCTCTGGATTTTTCTAAACAGCTCTGGAAAATTCACATCTAATTACTAGCTGCTACTTGGTTTATATATCACCAAGTTTAAAAGTGAAGACAAAACTGTAAAATACAATTAAAAGGTTCTTCACATGTTTCTTCTTCATTTCTCTATCCAATGCAATTTAGGTTTGGCTGTGAATCTTTGAATACTTCCTTGTTTGCACCAGAATGGAAATGCTGCATTTTCTTGATTCCTCCTAGAGGCTGCCACATTCCAGTTTGTCTCTGTCAACCCACGTGCCTCTGTCAGCTTATGAATTATCACTATCAACTGCTATTGAACTAAGCATCCGTTGAAGCTTTCATTCGTTGATGCTTTATCCGTTGAAGCTTTATCCGTTGATGCATTAGCAGTTGAAGCTTTATCTGTTGACGCACTTATCCGTTGATGGATCTTATCTGTTGAAGCTTTAGAGACTTCCGTTGAAGCTTTGTTTCTTATCCGTTGAAGGTCTTTAATATCAGTTGATACTTTTTCACTTATACAAAATTACAAGGCATGAAATATTTATAATTAGCCCTCCTATTTGCATATCCACTAGTAGTCAACATGACTGATAATTTCCCACAACATCTAAGAAGTACAACTTAAATACAGAGACTGAAATGTGCTACAATACTAAACTTATTTCTAAGTGAAGCTACTCCTTCAACGGATAGCCAAGATGGTCTTATCCGTTGAGGCTACAAATACTAGACTTCTACTTAAGTGTTTTGTTTAACTTATCATCAAACTAATACACATATTCCTAACAATCTCCCCCTATTTATGTCTACTAGAATTGTAGGCATAAATTTGGGTTTAACTTGATGATAACAAAACACTTAATAAACATATGAACTGTAATAAAGCAGAAATTCAGAAGTGCTGCAAAAATGTGTATGCTAAGATGGAATTGAAGAATTATATTGTTTCCAAGGGTGATCCTTTAACCTGAGTAGATTAATTTCTTTTCCTTTGACCCCTTGTTTTCTTTCCTAGCCTCCAGTCATTCTCCTCCATTTGGAGTTGGAGTTGTCTGTAGAACTCAGCTTCATCTTCTTCATTGATGTCCAACTTAGATTGCATATCCTTGAGAGTTTTATTACTGGCAATCTTGAGCTGATCTTCAAGTCTGAAAAATCTTCTGACTCCTTTATTGTCTCTGAACTCCATCAACCAATGAGGTGATTTATGAACTGTAATTCCTCTTTCTTAGATGAGTAATGTTCTAGGAAAGGCATTGGGCTCCCACCAAGTCTTCCTTATGCTGGAAATCTTGTTGAGAATCTCAGTCTTGGCAGTCCTGGTAAAGCCAGAATCCCTTTTTATGGCTGAGTAGACTCTAACCAAGGTAGAGTAGCCTTCATTCAGAATCCTGTAGAGAGGCCAAGTCCTTTCCCCACTTCCTTTATATTTGAACACTAGTCTTTCTGGAAGCTGTCTGTAGGCATCTATTCCCCTTACTTCCTCCAGCCCATCCAGATAGAGTTCAATGTTTGAAAATTCCTTTATGTCACAAATGTGAACATAATCATCCTTTGAGGCTTGTGGCTTAGGCTTAGGTTTCTGAGTGAATTTGATTGAGGTTAGAGGAGGTGTTGATTTGATTTTCCTTTTCTGTTTCTTTGATGGTGGAGAAGTGGTTAAGAAGGTGGGCAATTTGATGGTGTCCCAATCAATTGGTTCCTCCTTAGGAGTGATTGTTTCACCATGGATGTTTATGAAGGGGTCAGGCACAATGGGTTCAGGAATAGAGGGTAGTGGTTTGGATTTTGATTGGGTTTCTTCAGTCTCATCTACCATCTTTCTTTTTGCATTGGCCTTCTTTCTGTTCCCTTTCTGCCATTCCTTTCTTTCCTTACTTCTTTCTTCCACATCATCACTAATCATGTCCCCCATACCTACATCTTCACTCTTGTCTTCAATTTCTTTCTTTTCTTCAGCTTGACTTGACTTTAGTTGTTTTTCAAGCTTTTCTTGTGCTCTTTTGTCAGCCTTTAACTTTTTAGCTTCTTCCTTCAACCTTCTGGCTTCTTCCCTCTTGGCTATTGAGAATTTAGGATGTCCTTGTATCACACAGATACTCTTTCCCTCTCTAAAGATAATAGCCATGTTCATCATTTCAACCACATCCTTGGTCTTCTTGTGCTTCATGATATTACCACCCAAAATCTTGTCTTCATCAGGCTTTGGAAGAGGAAAGTCCACTTCTTTCAGCTGAGCAAGGCTTAGAGGGTTCTTTGTAGAGTCCTTATTGGATCTGTTGTTGGGCTTGAGAACTATAGGTTTCAGATTCTTGGAAGAAGTCTCTCCAACCTTATTCCTCCTAACTGGCTTGAGCTCCATAATGATTGGCTCCACCTTTGTGCTATGCTTCACAGATTGTAATTTAGAAGTTGTAGAACCAAAGATTTGTTACATCCTTTCATCAATTTTCTTCCTTTGCTCTTTGACTTTCATCTCAGCTGCTGCTATCTGGATTAGATCAATTCCATCAAGCTTTCCTTTGATTTGAAGAGTTGGAGAAGTGGTGATGGCAGGAACTAGCACTTTAGGTATTTGAACTGTTGTTGATGGCTCTCCTTCCCCTTCCCTTTTATTCTCCCCCTTTTTGTTATCATCAAGGATAGGGGTCAAGCCTTGTGCTTTTGCCAGCTGCATTAGTAGATTTGTCTGAGATTGTTGATTCTGAAGAATGGTGACCATAGAGTCTTCAATGATTTGAACTCTATTTTCCAACCTGGCCAGCCTCTTGTCAGCATCAGATTCTCTCCTCAATCTCACCAACAAATCTTGTATAGTACCATAAGGCATAACTGAATCCAACTTCTCAGCTTTATAGGATTTCAGATCAGCAATATCCTGCTTGAGTTCATCCACACTTAAATTCTGTCTGATATGCTGCAACTGTAAGAGATGCAGAGAGTCTAGATGAGCTTGAAGAATAGCCTTTGTACCAGCATCTGTAGTCTCCTGAAGGGCCTTTTGAATAGTCATTACTTGCTTGACCAAAGCTACACCAAACTGTCCTGGTGTAGATTCCTTTTCCCATGCCCATTCAGGTAGATTTGGAACAGAACTTGGGCCTGCATCTCCCCCTAAGTTCATGCTCCCATCCAAAGAATTAGAGTCATCATCATTAGAATTTGCTCCAAATTCTTCAGATGGCTCACCAGCTTGAGAAGGCAGGCTATTAACAGCAACTTTGTCTCTTAGAAGAGATTCTGAAGTGTTAACAATGTTCAAAGTCTGCTCTGCCTCCACATTGCCCTGAGCAGCCAACAGTTGATAGGCTGAAACAGGATGAGTAAAAGTGTCAGCATCCAAGGAAATGTTATCAATTTCAGCTTTGTAATGTTGCTGAAATTGGCTTCCCTTGTCAGCATCATCCACAATCATTGACTTACTAACAATGGCTGGATCCACCCTTATAGCTTATGTACCTGCCTTTCTCTCATTTTCTCTATATTCTTGCATCAGGGGCTCCCCCTGGCTCACACACACCCTCACACCCTCACCCTCACCTACTAAGGTGGCACTCCCCTCACTTACTTTTGCCATGCTGGAAGAAATAGCATGCATATTTTGACTCTCAACCTCTCCTTTTGCCTGGGAGCAACCCAGCCTCTCACTCAAATTATCACTCCCTTCCCTCAATCCTAGAAGTGATTGCACAGTAATCATGTCTTCTACACTTGAAATTGAATTAGTTATGTGTGTAGAGACCATTAACGGATAGGGAGTATCCGTTGAAGTGGAAACTGATGATATCAACGGATAACTGTTGTTAAGCTTATCCGTCGAAGAACAACCACTTGTCAATGGATGAGAGATATCCGTTGAAGAAGGAAAAGATGTAGATATTGAAAGTGACATAATTGTTGAATCTGTGTGAATTGATTTTAAGTGAGGTGACACAGATTCTTCAACTAAGTCTGAAAGAATTGGCTGATGATCCAACAAGTCATCTAACAGATGATGATCACCAGGATTTGAGTGGGGCTCCTCCCTGAGTTTTAAAGAGGGAGAATCAGGAATTGATGTGAATATCATATCCACATCCAGATAGGGTGATGGAGAATTTGGTGATTGATGTGTGTCAATTATGAGAGAATGGGGTTGTGACTCCACATTTGCTGGAGCCACATCAAGCTGAATTTAAGAAGGCAAAGATACAGGTGGATGTATCTGTGCAGTGTGTGCCCCCTGTGTGGAAACTAGGGTTTTAGCCTTCTTTCTTCTTAAAAAAGCTTTGACAGGTGAATGTGTGGCTTCAGTGTCCCTCCCTCTTTTGTTCTGTGTCCCTGGTTGGGGACTATTTTCAATAGCTGCATCCTTTTAGGAGGATGCAACTAGGGATGTGTTTGACTCCTTTTGAACCGCCACAGCCTTTTGAGAGACTGTGGCTTGGCTGGTTAGGGTACCACTCACCTTTTCCACCTTATTCTGGGGGGTTTCTTGATGTTCACCCCTCCCCTCACCACTCACACCCTGTTCACTCCCTTCAGGGTTTTTGGTAGTTGTTACAACTGTTGTCTTTTGAGAAACAACAGAGGTGGTTTTCTTTGACTTGTGTTTTGGAATTTTAGTTTTGGTGGCTTTGGTAGGAATCTGTTGGGACAAAGACACAGATTCCATGGCCACACTAGAAGGCAAAGAAATAATGGGGTTGGAAAAAGTAGGAGTTGCAGAAGTATTTACCTCACTTACCTGAGGTGCATTAATTATTGGTAAATATACCAATGGCACCTGGCTGTTGAGGTTGATTCTCAAAAGGTCTGCTAGGACCCTTTTCTCTTGTGCCCAATATTTTAGTTTATTTCTCTCATTAGTTATGACCAAACCTTCAACAACATGGTTAGCCAATAACATAAAGAATCTAACATAATAGATGTTATGAGGTCTATTAGCTTTGTTACCTAACCTGGAACCTAATTCTAGCATGACATAGTTGCTAAAATTAAAGTACCTATCAGAAACTAGCATGTAGAGCATATTAACAAGAGATGAAGTTATGGCATCAAAATTGCTAATCTTCCCAGAGAAAACCTTGATAAAGGCATCTCCAAGAAAACTCCATTCTTTCCTAAGGCCCTTTCTTCTAATGCTTCCTAAACTAGCAGAATTAAAAGAATAGCCTATGGAATCTAACATAGCAGATACATCTTTATCAGTGTGTTGTGTCATGGCATTATTCTCAGGTAACTTAAAGCAAGACTGTATATCATCACAGTTAATGCAATAATCCTTACCTTTGAGAGAGAAAGCAATGGTCATATCTGTGGAGTCGAACTCTGCAGTTGTCCAAATCTCCTCAATTACCTCACAGTAGATGGTTGGGGCTTCCAGCATTGCATAGCTTAGTTTGCAGTTTTTGATGAAGTCCATCATCTTGTGATAATCAGAGTGGGCTTCATTCTTTTTAACCAAGGCTATGAAATTGTTCTTTTCGTAAACAAATCCAGACTGAGACATAATTTTGACTACTAGTGCCATTGTTGTGAGTAGAGGTTGCAGAGAAAAACTTGAGAGTTTTGGGAGAGAAAGAGAGTAAGATTTGCAAGAAAGCGTAAAGTGAAAATAAGAATTCAATGGGCTTTTATACTTTCTTGATTTAAAATGTAAATAAAATGATTAAATGATACTTTTAAATAAATTACAGCCGTTTGATAATAAAGAAAACTGTAGAAATTCTGAAAACTGCCTTTAATACAAATACATACACCTGTGTATATATATGTATCAACGGGTAAGTAAAAGAATCAACGGCTGTGACTCATTTAAAGTAACTGATGTGACACTTCAACGAATGAGGTAAATAGTTATCCGTTGAAGATTAACACAGTTTTTTTATCCGTTGAAGGATAAATTTACCAGAAATGTATTTGTCTTTCAACGGATAATGAACATCCGTTGATAGAACAATTTTGGCTTTCAACGGATAGGGAATTTCCATTGATAGAATAATCTTTACTTAAAGCCAACTTTGTTCTTGCAGCAAATTCATTTCAGGCTTCAAAGCAGATTATAATGAGGACATAAATTTATGAATAATTAAGCATACCTAGCTCACTTACTAATCTTGTGAATGTTGATTCATCAAGTGGCTTGGTAAATATGTCTGCAATCTGCTTTTCACTTGGAACAAAATGAAGTTCCACTGTACCTTTCATCACATGTTCCCCAATGAAGTGGTGCTTGATGTCAATGTGCTTGGTTCTTGAGTGCTGCACTGGATTTTCAGTAATGGCAATGGCACTTGTGTTGTCACAGAATATAGGAATTTTGTCAACAGTTAGTCCATAGTCAAATAGTTGATTTCTCATCCACAGTATCTGTGCATAGCAACTACCAGCAGCAATATACTCAGCTTCAGCTGTTGATGTAGAAACATAATTTTGCTTCTTGCTGAACCATGACACAAGCTTATTTTCTAGAAATTGACAGGTGCCAGTTGTGCTTTTCCTGTCTATTTTGTAGCCTGCATAATCTGCATCTGAGTAGCCAATTATATCAAAACCAGACTCTCTAGCGTACCAAATTCTTAGATTTGGAGTCCCTTTGAGATATCTGAAAATTCTTTTAATAGCCACTAAGTGAGATTCTTTAGGGTCAGCTTGAAATCTAGCACAAAGACATGTAGAAAACATTATATCAGGTCTACTAGCAGTTAAGTATAAAAGTGAGCCAACCATGCCTCTATAACTTGAAATGTCCACAGACTTTTCAGCCTTGTTTAATTCAAGTTTGGTGGCAGTGGCCATGGGAGTTTTTGCAGATGTATAGTCCATTAAGTCAAAATTCTTTAAAAGATCATAAATATATTTAGTTTGACTAATGAAAATTCCACTACTAACTTGTTTAACTTGTAAACCAAGAAAATAAGTTAGCTCTCCCATTATGCTCATTTCATATTTACTTTGCATTAGCTTAGCAAACTTTTTACAAAGCTTATCATCTGTAGATCCAAATATAATATCTTCTACATAAATTTGAACAAGTATTGTAGAGCCATTAACATTTCTAAAGAAAAGAGTTTTGTCAACAGTACCTCTTGTGAAGTGATTATCTAGAAGAAATTTTGACAAAGTCTCATACCAGGCTCTAGGTGCTTGCTTTAGTCCATAGAGTGCTTTCAACAGATAATACACATAGTCTGGAAAATTTGGATCTTCAAATCCTGGAGGTTGGCTTACATAAACTTCTTCCTCCAATTTCCCATTCAGAAATGCACTCTTGACATCCATTTGATAGACCTTAAAATTGGCATGGGCTGCATAGGCTAGAAAGATTCTGATGGCTTCAAGTCTGGCAACTGGAGCAAATGTCTCATCAAAATCGATTCCCTTTTGTTGAAAATAGCCTTTAGCAACCAATCTGGCTTTATTCCTTATGACAATGCCATTTTCATCCATCTTGTTTCTGAATACCCATTTTATGTCAATAGAACTCTTGTTCTTTGGTTTGGGTACCAGCTTCTATACTTTGTTCCTCTCAAATTGGTTTAGCTCCTCTTGCATTGCTAAAATCCAATCTGGATCCAATAGAGCTTCTTCCACTCTCTTAGGTTCCTCCTGTGACAGAAAGCTACTATACATACATTCATCTTGAGTAGCCCTTCTAGTTTGCACTTTAGATATAGCATCACCAATGACCAGTTCAAAAGGGTGATCCTTGGTCCATTTTCTTTGAGGTGGTAGATTAGCTCTAGATGAGGTTGCCTCAGTATTGTCATGATGTGAGATAGAATGTTGATTGGTTGAAACTCCCCCTGAGTTGCTGATCCTTTGAAAATAATTGGGAGTTCTATCAACTGATGAAGTGAATTGATTATCCATTGACAGACTATGATCAATGGATGCTTCATTATAAACTTCAACGGATGATGCACTTTGTCTTTCAACGGATGCTGCAATGCTTCTTTCAACGGAAGATGAATTAAGACTTTCAACGGATGCAGCATTCTGTGCATTATCCAAAGGCAAATTTTGTATTCTTCTCGAGGTGCCTTCTTCATCATTCTCATCTTCACTATCATCACAATATATCTCAATGTTGTCAAATTTGAGTCCTTCATGATGTCCCTCATCTGTTAGTCCATCAATCTTTTTATCATCAAACACAATATGCACAGATTCCATGACAATGTTGGTTCTTAGATTGTAGACCCTATATGATTTTCCAGCAGAATAACCAACAAATATTCCTTCATCAGCCTTTGCATCAATCTTTCCTTTGTGATCAGGTTGATTCCTTAGAATGTAGCATTTGTAACCAAAGACATGCAGAAAGTTTAAAGTTGGTTTTCTTCTCTTGAACAATTGATAGGGAGTCATGCCTTTTTCCTGATTAATTAGAGAAATATTCTGAGTGTAACATGCACAGTTAACAGCCTCAGCCCAAAAGTATGTTGGGAGTTTTGACTCTTCAAGCATTGTTCTTGCAGCTTCAATTAGTGATCTGTTTTTCCTTTCCACCACACCATTTTGTTATGGAGTCCTTGGAGCTGAGAACTCATGCATGATCCCATTTTCTTCACAGAACAACTTCATGGTTGAATTCTTGAACTCAGTTCCATTGTCACTCCTAATATTCCTTACTTTGAAATCAGGATGATTGTTGACTTGCTTGATATGATTGATAATGATTTCACTAGCTTCATCTTTTGATCCAAGAAAATGAACCCATGAAAACTTTGAGAAATCATCTACAATCACTAGGAAATATCTTTTCCTTGAAATTGACAATACATTGACTGGTCCAAAAAGATCCATGTGTAGCAGTTGTAGTGGTTCATCAATTGCAGATTCAAGCTTCTTACTGAATGATACTTTCTTTTGCTTTCCTTTCTGACAAGCATCACACAGCCCATCCCTTGTGAATTCTACTAGGGGCAATCCTCTAACTAAGTCCTTTTTGACTAGATCATTCATTGTTTTGAAATTCAAATGGGACAGCTTCTTGTGCCATAGCCAATATTCAACTGGACTTGCTTTGCTGAAAAGACAAGTAAATGATTCTGCATCTGTAGAGTTGAAGTCAGCTAAATACACATTCCCTTTTCTAACTCCAGTTAGAACCACTTTGTTGTCCTTCTTACTTGTGACAACACAGGCTTCATAATTGAAGGAAATAGTGTTCCCTCTGTCACATAGTTGACTGATGCTCAATAAATTGTGTTTGAGACCATCAACTAATGCAACTTCATCAATGATGACATTTTCTTTTGAAATCAAGTCATATCCCATAGTGAACCCTTTGCTGTCATCTCCAAAGGTTATGCTAGGGCCAGCTCTCTCCTTAAACTCTGTGAGCAGGGTGAAATCTCCGGTCATGTGTCTTGAACAGCCACTGTCCAAGTACCATATATTCCTTCTTTTTCCCTGCACACAACAAATCAATCAAGTTGATTTTGGTACCCAAGTTTCCTTGGGTCCAGCCTTGTTAGTCTTTTTCCTAGACTTCATTCCTCCTGCATCTTATGACTTAGGTAACTTTGGGTCAACCTTGATCTCAGATGTAGTTGGTTGAAGAGTAGGGTTAGTCACAGAATCATTTAGCACATTTGATTGAATTTGATAAGGCATGGATTGTGCAAACATATTATTCCACATAGGCATGTTGTATGACATCTGAGGCATACTGAATGCAGTAAAATAAGGATTATTAACATATGGCATGTTTGCAAAATGTGCATGAGGATTCTGATGAGACAGAACAGGCATAACATGCAGAGGTGACATAGACATGTTAGGAATGGAGGGAGTTAAAGGCATGGGAGCATTCTTAACAGATTTGCAGTTATCAGATAGATGATTAACACTTTTATAATGCACACAGCTTTTTCTAGGATCATACTTGTCAGGTGTGTAATTGTTGTGTTTATTAATCCCTACCTTCCCATTTCTATTAGATTTTCTTTTAGTTTCCTTTTTATCCTCAACCAATTTAAGCCTATTTTTCAGCTGATCTAAAGTCATGTGTCCTATGTTCACCTTACTGGCATCTTTGGATGTGCTAGCTCCTTCTTTGACAAAGTTCTTGAAAGTTGAACCATCCTTCTTATTGAAATTTTTCTTTTTAGAATCACTTGCCTGTTTTAATTGATGAGCCTTCAACGGATGCTCTTTTTCTTCCTTCAACGGATAACTTTCATCATCCGTTGATTCCACATCCGTTGATAATACTTCAATTAATTCTAACTCCTTTTTGTTTTTCTTCCAGGCATTCTCACAGAATGATTCAATTCCCTGAACCTTGGCAATCTGAACACTAACATCCCTAGATGTTTTCCAGGCCTTGATTACCTCTTGCTCACTTTCTAACTGTTTAGAAAGAATTTCTACTTTCTTAACAGCTTCTTCTAGTTCACTCTCAACAATCAAGCATTTAAGTTTAATCTTTTCAAGCTCAATTACCTGATCCTCTAACACAGCATTCCTATCACTTAAAAACACATTATTCTCTTTGATCCTTGTGTTTTCTTTAGCTAGTGATTTAAGGGAAACACGCAAATGATATAATTCATTGGACATATCATTTATGGCTTCATTGCATTCATTTTTAGAAAGCTGAGAGAGGTCAGTAGTAATTACCTGGTTGCTTGATGAACTAGTTTCATTTTCATCAGAATTAGCCATCAGGGCTAGGTTGACATATTCCATATCATCATCTTCATTGGCTCCATCTGCTGCCCAGTCATCTTGAGTGAGAAAAGTTCTTTCCTTTTGTTTGAGCAAATCAAAATACTTCTTTTTGTAATCAACTTGCTCAAATTTCTTCTTATCAGAGGTTGGCTTTCTGCACTCATTTGCAAAGTGTCCACTAATGCCACAGTTATAACATTTGAACTTAGACTTGTCCACCATGTTTTTGTTTGACTTAATGAATTTTGCATTTTTCCTGAATTTCATCTTTGCAAACCTCCTGGACAAAAAAGCCAGATGTTCATCAACATCATCAGAGTCATCTTGACCGGAATTGTCTTCATCCTCAGCTACTTGCTCTTTTCCCTTGCTTGATTCTGATTTGCTTGTGCCAATTTTGAGACTTGGCATTGTCTTCTCCTCAATCCTGGCTTCAATTTTCTCATTATCAGCTACAAGTGCAACTGATCCCCCTTTTCTCTTTCCCTTTTCCAACAGCTCATCTTGCTCCATCTCAAGTTCATAAGTCTTCAAAATTCCATATAATCTTTCAAGTGTGAAGTTCTTATAATCTTGAGAATTTCTTAGAGAAACAGTCATAGGCTTCCATTCCTTTGGTAGAGAACTCAGAAATTTTAAGTTGGAATCTTTGACTTGGTACACTCTACCATACAGCTTCAATCCATTTAACAGTTTCTGAAATCTGTTGAAGGTATCATTTAATGATTCTCCTTCTTCAAAGTGAAAATATTCATACTGTTGAATAAGAAGCTGCATCTTATTCTCTCTAACCTGCTCAGTACCTTCACAGATGATTTGCACAGTATCCCAAACTTCCTTTGCAGTTTGGCTATTGATGACATTGTCAAACATATCTTGATCTAAGCCATTAAACAGAATGTTCATGGCTTTCTTGTCCTTGCGAATTTCTTCCATGTCTTCAATAGTCCATTCTGCTTTTGGCTTGGGAATGGACTGTCCAACAGCAACTGTTGCATTAGCAGCTTTGGCCACTTTGTGAGGAATGTGAGGACCATTTTCAATGCAGTTGATGTAGCTTTCATCCTGAGACAGTAGATGTAAATTCATCTTCATTTTCCAGTGATGATAGTTATCTTTTTCCAGGACTGGAATCTTTATACCAATATCCTTCCTACTCATGTTGGTAGCAGGAGGATTCTTCTGTGCACTCATGATGTTAGCAGGATAGATCTTTAAACTCTTTGTATGTTAAGAGCTTGCTCTGATACCAATTGTTATTCCCAGTGAACTAACAATGAGATTTACAGAAGGGGGGTTGAATGTAAATCTCAAAACTTTTTCAAGTTTTGAGCAGTTTCTAGTCTATGTGTTTTGATGAGCAAGTGTGTGTGAATTGCTTTGAGCTAATGCAGACAGATATATATTCAGACACAAATGTAAAGAACACAACAGACTTAAAAACTTTTCTGGTGGATTTGTTGTTCCACCAGAGATGTGTTTTTCAGAAAAACTGTGATTCAAAGAATTAAATCACAGCTGCTTCCTAGTACAAACTAGATGATTTTCTCTCTGGATTTTTCTAAACAGCTCTGGAAAATTCACATCTAATTACTAGCTTCTACTTGGTTTATATATCACCAAGTTTACAAGTGAAGACAAAACTGTAAAATACAATTAAAAGATTCTTCACATGTTTCTTCTTCATTTCTCTATCCAATGCAATTTAGGTTTGGCTGTGAATCTTTGAATACTTCCTTGTTTGCACCAGAATGGAAATGCTGCATTTTCTTGATTCCTCCTAGAGGCTGCCACATTCCAGTTTGTCTCTGTCAACCCATGTGCCTCTGTCAGCTTATAAATTGTCACTATCAACTGCTATTGAACTAAGCATCCGTTGAAGCTTTCATCCGTTGATGCTTTATTCGTTGAAGCTTTATCCATTGATGCATTAGCAGTTAAAACTTTATCCGTTGACGCACTTATCCGTTGATGGATCTTATCTATTGAAGCTTTAGAGACATCCGTTGAAGCTTTGTTTCTTATCCGTTGAAGGTCTTTAATATCAGTTGATACTTTTTCACTTATACAAAATTACAAGGCATGAAATATTTACAATTAGCCCTCCTATTTGCATATCCACTAGTAGTCAACATGACTGATAATTTCCCACAACATCTAAGAAGTACAACTTAAATACAGAGACTGAAATATGCTACAATACTAAACTTATTTCTAAGTGAAGCTACTCCTTCAACGGATAGCCAAGATGGTCTTACCCGTTGAGGCTACAAACATTAGATTTCTACTTAAGTGTTTTGTTTAACTTATCATCAAACTAATACACATATTCCTAACAGATTCTACTTCTACTCTCATCAAACATATCACGAGTACTAGCAACTTATATTTCCTACCAACACATGAGAGTTTTCGGTAGCTATATACACTCGAGTCTTTTTATTTCATTTTTCATCATAATTGTTAATTGACTCGTTTAATTTGATTTTAGGGTTGGTTAGATCCAATTAATATACCTTCATGAAACTCTGCTATTAGGGAGCACATGTAGCGAACTTGACAGTCTAATTTTCATGCACAAAAAATGAATGCACAACTTTAGTCTAGGGAAATGAAATCAATTAATATGAAGATCATAGTTGAATATAATCTTTGTTTCTCTTAACTAAGCCATCCAATTATAAATTTAATACTGGAAATGTTACAAAAATAAATTTAATTTAAATAAAGGTTGATAACTATATATTTGCTTATAGTATCGAAAATAGTAAAAACGTACATGGAGCTATACTGACCAAAAAGACTGTTGAATACAAATGAAGCTAATGAAATAGGCCAGGGCAATTTTCACTTGTGATTAATTTAGAAAATAATAACCTGATAAGTCATGCTATAAATATGACATAAGCTAATACAACAAGCCAGCAAAAGTAAGAGGACACTCAGCGCATGATATAGAGAATACTTATTTTCACACCTTAGACTCTACCGGTGTTAGATGATTCAACAAACTAGTTATTGTTGCATTATAAAACCCAAGTCACGTTAAATGAATTATATCATCGAGAGTAATGAAACAGAAAATAACATTAAATTATGCACTTTGAATATATCTTCTATATTTAAGTGCAATATGATCATAATTTTCTACCACATGAACCACTTGTGTAATCTAGCTTTCTTGGAATTTATAAAGTTATCTGATAGAACTTCATTTCCCTTTGATAGGATATTCATAATACCGATGCTTATGTAATGTCACCGGAAACAGACGTAACTTAATGAGAGGGGATAGGGATGTTGAAATAATTATCATAAATCTACCAATTAAACAATTAATCACAGACCATGACATCCAGTATAGCTAATAGCAACCTATAGCACATCCAGTGAATCAAATTATCAAATCATATTGACAGTACATATAATTAAAAATAATTTCTTAAATGAGGTAAGGCTTCATAAATTAGCAAATTTAGAAAAAGTATAGTGTAGGAAACAAAATAAAAAATTGGTTCAAGATCCAAATATTAAGAGCAATTTTGCTTCAATAATATTCCTCGAACAAGGTCAAAAAATGTAAGCCCCAAAAATTTCATGGTCTCCCCTGGTTTCTATATCTAAATATGTTAAATATTAAACATGAAAAACTCACAAGGTTCCAGTTATCCGCATGCTGATATGAGTTTTCTCTTCTTCATCAAGCTTGGCCAAACTTTAAAAGGGAAGACTGATAGATACATGAAAGAACAATTAAAAAACCAACATATATAGTGAGAGGGAAGACCAATCTACAAACTTTTACAATTTGTTTTTTTACCAAAAAGGGCTTGAGCAAGACTGTTATTTTCTGAGTACTCATATATTAGGTGAAAAAGTTACTCAACTCGAAGATGGTGGGGCTAAATACACAAGAATACGTATACCAGGCTCTTTAATACAATGCACTAAATGTGTAGATGTCGATAAACTCGAAGATGCTAGTGATTTGCTTCCTAAAATCTCCAAACTCTCTTCTACTTGCTGCTGTTCACCCCAACCAGTTGCGGCTTATTTTGTTGAAACTCTACATGTTTGAATGATTAACTCTTAACTTAGAACTTAATCATTACTCAACATCAAGAAAATAATCCCGTAGAAATGCAACTAATCATTTAATAAACATGTTGGTTTGATTCTATTATATAATCAGAAAATAATTAAGTCAATTCTAAGTCAGAATTAAGTAATTTTACTATCTATTTAAATTTACTTACTATTTTCATCCTATTTTAGAATCAGAAATGCAGATTAAAAAAACCTGGAGGTAACAATACGATTCTAAAGTACAATTAAACAGTGTGAAATAATTTAGTAATGCAACAAATTGTTCATTAAACATATAATTTTGATTCTACTATAGAATTAAAAACTATCTCCTTAAAAGTAATTTCTTAATGGTTGTAAAATCAAAATGTTAACAACTAATTAACACAGACACAATATGAAAATTTAAACATGAACTCTTATAACAAATCAACTGTATTGAATCTAATAAGAATCCAATATATAACAGCTAAACTAAAATACCTAATACGAAGCATAGATCGAAAGTAAGCATAGAAAAACCAACACAACATTAAATCTCAAGAATGTTACTATCAATTCATAAATCAAAGGCTTAATTAACTGAAACGAACTTCAGTACAACAATATTTAGGGTAATAAAGAAAGATAAAGAGAAAAACATGATGAAGGTTAAATATCAACGACAATGTAATCACATATTTGAGCTTAGTTCGAAGAATAACCTTGCTTGCAGTTAAAATCGCAGAGAGTGAGAGATTTTTTGAAAGAGAGATCGCGTGAGATCACTGAAATGAAACAATTTTAGTCAAAATTGTGGAGGGGGAAATAGATATAGTGATAAAGAGAATCATCGGAGAGAGATGATCGGAGTAACATCGCCGGCAAGAGATATTGATTGTATGCATAACCTATACACACAAGCGTTAATGATTATTTTATCGTAATTTTTTTAATTTTTAATTATGACCCTTGGATTTACTTTTTATCCAACAGCTGAGATTGACCAACAGGGTTCTCTATGGACCTCTCTCTAAGTTGGTCCTCTCTAGAAGGTTGGTCTATATATATATATATATAGGCTCTCACTCAATTGAGAACTCATTTTAAAATCAGATATGAGATCTAATCTACATCACACAAATTTAAAGTTACTTTTAATCTACACCACTCATTTTAAATCTCAATATCATCTTCTCCGACCATCACCTTCTCCATCTTCTTTCTAAACCAACCTACCACCACCACCTCCAACCACCTGGTGACCATCTTTTCCGGCGACCACCAATTCCGGCGACCTCCAGAAAATCACCACCGTCATACATAAAATCACCAGCGCCAAAATATAAAATCACCACCGGAAACATAAGAATTACCACATCCGGCCACCAGCAAACAAAAAATCACCACCGGAACAAAAAAAACACCACAACTAGTCACTGCCTCTACCCACCAGATCCGGCCACCAACTCCATTCATCAACTACAATCACCGATATTATAACAAAAATCATCAGATTTATTTACAAAATATAACAACAGAATTATAACCACCACATCACCACTACTACCACCACCAAAAATTTCACAAAATCTGAACACGAAAAGAGTGAAGGTTGACTTCGTCGGAGATGGTGGTAGAAAAAGAGAGGAAAAAGAAAGCTTGTGGGCGGGGAAGTGGTGACAACGAGGGGTGGAGAAAGGAGGCGCAACGGCGTAAGAGGCGGGGCAGCATAAGGTTGTGGGGCGGGATGTGTAATAGGTCGTGGTTGTTATTGGTGGTGAAAGTAAGGGTATAATGATGGTGGATGTAAAACCCCCTTTTTTAATAATAAAAGGAAATATTACTTAAAATCCATAAACGTGCAAACAGAGCACTAATATATTTCTAAACAATAATTATACAGTCTAAAATCTCCAAAACAATATTAAATCTCCAAATTGTCTAAACCAATAATATAAATGTTGAAATCTCCAATAAATAATTAAGTCTAGATACTGATAGAATTCAAAATCCTAATCAATAAATGGGATAACTCTCCATCACACAGTCCCAGATCCCCCTAAGCACCTGCCGGAAAATGAATACGGCATGAGCCAAACGCCCAGTACGGATTTGGAATACAGTTTATAAAACAAGAGATCAGAATAAATAGTCCGCAATTTAAAATAAAATAACAATTTTAAAAATAAGTAAGGTTGAAGCAACGAGGGGTTAGGATATTTCATACCGAGATCAGAACAGATACAAATACACACATCATAGGGTACCTAATGCGTGCAACAGAATGGATAACGTGTACGGCATATACAACGTCACCATAAATCAAATCACAAATCAAACTCTGGGTGCACCCGCGTATCCTGAACAAATATCAAATGGCTAAAAGCTCCTCCCAAGAGCTAACAGAAGGATACGCCGTGACCAATCACACTGTCACGGAAGTGTCGTGTCACTGGTGCCGCAATGACATGGCTGTAGTACCCCTATAGCTGTTTAACTCGGTATACCCTATATCTCTAAGGGTTCAAATAAAATATTCTCGCAAAATTTTAAAATCACCTGAGATAAATAATTCAGATTTTCGAAACAGAGGGCGTCATAAATAATTTTTGAAAATCGCATAAACTGATATTTAAAACTTTCCAAATTAATTTTTAAAACAATTTTCGGAAGTTAAACGGTCAAAACAAATATTAACGGAATGAATAGAAAGTAGAACGGAATAAATCAAATAAATAATATAGACAAGAGGAGTAGCGCTGAATAAAAAGGAGACATAATCCGTACCTCGAAATTTGCAATCTCAAACACTAATGTAATCCATAAATGATCCGCTAAAGTCCCGACTTGCAATCTAGTAGAATAATTATAATTGATAATTAAAATAAATTCTCTTTATATTTAATAATTAAATTCATTCGCTCGTAAACTTATGTGTGTTCAACATGCACCTCCCCTGACCTATATCCTATTTGTGTACTAGTTTGTATAATTGTCATATCTTCCTTTATAACTATTATTTTCATTATTAATTTTTAATATTGACTAACATCATTAGCCAACTAACTTCAAAAAGTGGTTTTAACTCCTCTGCATAACCACACTCACATGGGTATATGCATATATGAAATTAATAAAATAGTAATACAATTTTAGCTAATGATTAAGGTCGTATCAGCATGCGATGACCGACTTATAACCTCATCAACTCATTTAACACTAAATTATAATTTTTTTAAACATATATTATAAAGACAAGCTAATATATTTATATAAGTTTAAATAATTTATTAACCAATGCATTCACATAATTCACATGTATAAACCGAAACTCAATACAAGTGATCATACTACTAGTGTAGTGTTTATGGGCACTTTTTGTACTCCAGGTCAAAAATTATCAAAAATATTATCAATAATATATATATCAATCGCCAATGAAGTCTATATCAAATTACTTTTAATAAAACGAATTTAACATATAAAATTGAAGTTCGAGTTGATTATGTTAAAACTTGTACATAAGATATTGGCGCAGATACAAACACATGAGGATACAGTATAGAGTTTGTGTTTGCTTTTATTGATAAATTATTTTGTTAGTCATTAACATGTATAAGACCCAGACCTAACATGTATATAATCAATTACCTGATATGATCTAGTCAACCCAAGGTATTGAACTAGTAAACTCTAACCGTCTATCTTGCCCTCTATTTTTCTTCACCCGCTCTAGCCCCCCTCTCTGCGCAGCCTCGCCTTTATCTAGGTTTTATTTATAAATACACATGTTTAGTTTATTTGTATTTGTTTATATAGACCCGCTTATCCAACAATCATTAGAATTTAATAATTAACTAAGTACTATTAACACTTTTTTTTCTAGTTAACAAATAAAATTTACTATTAAATTTTAATTTTAATTATTATTATTAAAATTACCGAGTATTACAGTGGAGGAGAGAGAGCGGTATCTAGTGGGTGAGTGGTGAAATATCAAGAGTGAGGACAGTGGATGTGGGTGGTGGTTACCGGCGGTGTGGCGGAGTAACAGCGGTGCAGGGCGGAGAGAGACATGGCAGAGAGATGAGATTGAGTGAGATGAGATTGAGTTGGGCGAAGGAGTAGGAGAAAGAAATGTAAGGTGTGGATTAAAAGAAAAATATAAAAAAATTTAAAATAGAGGTCTGAGATTAGATCTCAGTTCTCACAATAGTACGGGTTCTCATTTGAGCAACTCCCTATATATATATATATATATATATATATATGCAAAAGTTCAGTGGAGTCCGTTTTTTATTTGGTTTATAGGCCGTTAGATGGATAGAAATGGAGGTCTCAGATTACATTATATGTATATAAAATAAAATCTAAAATTAAGGGCACGTAGTACTTTACATACATGTAAGTAGTTTTTTCTTCCTTATTCCACATAAATTTAGGCTAAATTATGTATTGGAATTTTATTTTTGAATATAATATTCATATATTATTTGTTTATTTTAGATGATACATTTTAATTTATATTTTAAATTACTACACTTTATTTATTAAAAAAATCTACAATATGTTCTTCACTCTATTTTTTCTAATATATTTTTCAGATAATATTTGATTTGAAAGTTGCATTATATTTTTTTATTTAGGTTTGAAAGTACTACACTTTATAAATTTAAGTACTTCACTCTATTTATAAAATTCTACAATATGTTATGACTTTCATTTTTTTTAATTTATTTTTTTACATAATATATTATTCTGCAAGTTAAATTATAATTTTTATTTAGGTATAAAAGTATTATATTTTATAATTTTAAGTACTACATTCTATTTATCAAGTTTTACAATATGTTCTGCACTTTTTTTAATATATTTTTTACGTAATATTTTATTCTACATTTTGCATTATATTTTTTTTGTTTAGATTTAAAAGTACTACATTTTATAATTTGAAGTACTCACTCTATGCATAAATAAATATTTAATATTTCTAAACCTAAATAAAAAAGATAATGTAACTTGCAGAATAAAATATTATGTGAAAAAATATATTAAAATAATAGAGTGTAGAACTTTATAAATATAGTGTAGTACTTCAAATATAAAATTTAATACTTTTAAACCTAAATAAAAAAATATAATGCAACATGCAAAATAAAATATTATATAGAAAAATATATTAAAAAAAGTGCAGAACATATTGTAGAATTTTATCAATAGAATGTAGTACTTAAAATTTTAAAATATAATACTTTTAAACCTAAATAAAAAATATAATACAATTCGCAGAATAAAATATTATTTGAAAAAAATAAAATTTTATAAATCGAGTGTAGTACTTAAAATTATTATGAAGTGTACTACTTTTAAACCTAAATAAAAAGATATAATACAATTTGTAAATCAAATATTCATATATTTTTTCACATAATATTTTATTCTACATGTTGCATTATATTTTTTTTTGAAAAATGCAGAAAGTTCTCATTAAATTGAATATAGTACAGTCGGGACAAACCCCCAACTGTCGATACAACCAGGTGATAAAACAAATAACATACTAAAAACAATTAGATGATTTGTTTCCTGATCGTTTAACAAATAGAATTTAAAAATTCTTGAAATTAAAAATGAAATCAAAGACATCCCAAGCGATCCAAATTGCAGCAGCATCTCTGAAAATAGCAACATCGCAATTGACCATATCACATAATAACTATGGTTAGCCCAGTGTTCAGAAACATCAATCGCATAAAATGAGATTGGAGAAGCGGCACCCCACCTATCTACATGCCGGACACCAGCTATAGACATGCCGAAGGCACCCCAGCTATCTACATGTCGGATACCAGCTATAGACATGCCGAAAGTATAAACCCGTGAAAGATGAACAATCTTTAGTTGTGAAAGGTGAGCTCTTGCAATAATCACCACCGTCCCAGATCCGATGCAGGCTTTGCAGATCACCAAAAATATCAATAAATTCGTCTTCAACAGATCCATCACCAGATAAACCCAAGCATGACTAAATAAAAACATAACAAACACTCCAAAAGGAGAGACAAAACACACACTCCAAGAGGATAGACACACAAACACCCAAAAAAATGGGTTGTACGATATGTTCTCCACTCTATTTTGACTTAGGTTTATAAGTATTAATATATCTTTCTCACTTTGTATTCATCTCTAACTGCACAATCCTACAAAATCTAACGGCAGTTATACATGTCTCCAGGGTCTCCAAATAATACGGGTCTCCACTGAACCCAACTATATATATATATTAGCCTATGACCCGTGCGATTCATGAATTATTTTTAATATTACATATTTTCTTCAAATTTAATTTGAAATATAAATTTTAAGATATAAAATTTATTTATTTAAAATTTTAATAATATGATTTGATAATACTTATTAATATACACATAGGTGTATAAGTTAGTGATACTACATTTTTAAAATATAATATAATGATTGAAATTTAAACTTTTATTTATATTTATAGGTGTGTTTACGAAATTTTATTATATATAATTAAAAGGTAAATTTTAGCTAATGAGAATTGTCATTAGTCTGTTAACCGACCAAATCCAACTAACTATATTCAGATTTATATTAGTTTAATATGTTTAAACCCGAATCAATGGTAATATTTCATGTGTCAATGGCAAAAAATTTATGTTAGCTTGAGACCCGTTATATCAACCAAATCCAGCTAATTATACTTACTATTTTGTTTAATTTTATTTTAGCCCCGGGTGATTATTATTTTATTTTAGACCGAATGGATAATATGTATTATTTTATTTTAGTTCGATGATATTATATCGACCCCACAAATTTTCTTTCAAAATTTTATTTTGTTATGATCCGGTTCAATAATATAATTTTATTAGCGGGATCAGTAATATTATTATTTTATTTTAGCCTGATTTTTCAAATTCAACTAACTATATGTAATTTTTAAATTTTTTATTTAAAATGGATCAATAGTATTATTTTGTTTAGCCCGACCAGGTGAATTTTATATATTATTTTTATTTTAACGACATATTATAATTTTATTATGAATATTTATCTATTTATAACAATGTTTTATTTTAAATATTAGTATAATTACGGTGATCAGACCGACTACCAACCAAACTTTCATTGTTTCGTTTTTAATATAATAGTATAGATATATAATAAAGCAAATAAGGGGTTCCTTAAGACAATTTAATTATTTGAAATTATTGAATTACCTCCCATAAATATGTAGTAATTAATATCAAATTTAATAACACTTATTAAATACATCTAGCTCATTAATTAGTGATAATTTTTATATTTACTAGTACTTCATTATTGTATATTAACAACTTATAATTATATATATATATATTTAGTTATATATATATATATATGTTTTAGTCATATTTTCGGGGAAAATCAAAATTTTCACTATTTGGAGAGCAAATGCCTAAAGGATTGATTGACGGAAATATCCGCCCAAAATACCCACGAAGCACACATCTGGAATATGTGTATTCAATTTTTTAATTTTTTTATAGTAGGTAACCCGCAGCCGCTACCCTTCGGGTGCGCACTGGGTAAACCCTACGGGCTCACGCAATAGCCTGCAAATCATGTGAACCAATTTTTTAAATTTTAACAATGAATAAGCATTTATAAGCATGTATAACATGCATATTTCCTTTTATCTTTTTTTCTGTATATACATATTAATCATGCGTATATACTTAAAAACTAAATGCAATACGCATGCTATTACATATGCACAAAAGGTCTACTGGGCCGAGTTTTGACCGGACCTTAAAAAGCCTGGGTTTTGACCAGGCCGGACTCTTCGGGTTTTGACTTTGATCGGGCCGGGCTTTCCGAAAATGTTAGAGCTTGTTTGGGGCCTCGAGGCGGGCCTGACCGGGCTTTTTTGGGGCCAGAATAAATCAGATCGGACTTTTTTCTAATTTAAATCGAATCGAGTTTTATTAGAGATTTTAAAGATTACATATGTTAGCAACTAAATCATCATAAAAATATATTAGTTTGCATGAAATATTTTATCAAAACAATACTTCGCTGAAAACATTTAAGTTCGGCAAAAAATAAACATGTTAATAGAACAATATATTTTATCATTATTATCCAAATATATATAGTGTACTTACTATATCTTCTTTCATTATTTATATTTATAGTAATGTAAATTCATAATTATATAAGAAAATATATTAGAATAATCAGATTTTAATCAAACTCTTTCAGATTTTTAATCGGGTCGGGCCAAAGACCGGGCCGAGCCGAAACCCAGCCTTTTAACTGGGCCGGGTCGGGCCGGGTTTTGCCTAAAAATATAGGGGCCTTCGAGGTCCTAAGCCCGGGTCGGGACCGGGCCAGACTTGACCAGGTTTTGACCGGATCGAGCCGGGCCAGATTATCCGGCCAAGGCTTTTTTGTGCATCTCTACATGCTATGCATGCATATCCTTTGCCCAAATTTTAAAAGATGAATACGCATTCCCGAAATGTGTATTTCTTGGGTATTTTTGGCGGAGACTCCCGCCAGTCTTTATTTTGGGTAGTTAAAATCCAAAAGTGATGTATTTTGGATATTCTTTCTATATTTTTTTAGTACACATTAAAATTTTAATTTTAATATGAATATATATACATATATGTGTGTGTTTTTGTTTTATGATGTTAGATTTTAATTATTGCATTTACAGTAGAAGAAACTTAGGACATGTTTACTTCAACTGTTTTCCAGAAATTTTTTCTAAGAAAATTGGAAAAACTAAAAATATGTTCAAATACAAAATTTTCAAAACAAAAAATTGGAAAAATAGAAAACACTGTTTTCCCGTGTTTTCCAAATTATAACTACAAATATGAAAAGTGTGGAAAACAACATTTTGATGTTTTCTAAACCTAGAAAAGTGAAAAACATGTTAAAACACCTAACCTGCTTGGATCTCTCATATACAAAAATATTTTATATTTTTATTATTTTTAACTTTATATGACCCATTAACAATTTTGTAAGTTTATTTAGATAGTTAAAAAAATGTAGCGAGTAAACAACCAATATATTACTAACTTAACTTATGGAACTTATAAATTTTCAACACTATAATACATATTTTTAAATTAAAAAGTATAATACATATTTGTAATAAAAAAAATTCAAAATAGTATAATTTAACAATTATTTTGTTAGTTTGATTAATATTAATATTTACATTATAAGAGGGAGCTTGATAATATAATAACTAATAATTTATATGTTAGAAAAATAAAGAAGGGACTCCTGACTAGAACTTAGTTATGATTTATTTCATAAAATATTATTCAAAAAATTGTATATAATTATTAATTGGATTATTTATTAAAAGCTACAAAATCGTATATATATTTAGTTATATAATTAGAAAATTTCATTATTCAACCTATTTCAGAAAACTGTTTTATACTTTATTTGTCATATTTAATTATATTTTATTTAAAAAAATTATTTTAAACATGTTAAAGAAATATGTATATACAATTAAATTGTGAAATAATTAAATTGTTTTACTGGTTTCTCTTCTATATATTTACTCAAATTTTATCGTCATTTATTTAATATTTTTAAGAAAACATAAGACTGACCATATATTATTTTAGCATTTGGAACACATTCTCTCAGTTTTCAACTGTTTTCTTAAGAATGAAAATTTTAGAAAAACTTGAAAAAAGAAAAATGAAAAAAATTTCTACAAGTAAACAACCCCTTAAATTTTCATGAAAAAAATAAATTTTGTGTTCTTATTTATTTATATAGGTACAAAAAATGGATTAACTAAATTCAAAATATATACTTATGTGAAACACACATACATACATACATACATACATACATACATACATACATACATACATAAATACATACATATATACGTACAAGTTTTTTAAAATTTGGTCGACTCGGCCAATAATTCAGGCGAGTATTCAGACTAGGACTCATTTCAAACTGATTTTTCAATAATCGGATAGTAACATGGTCTTGAGCATAACTCGAGTCAAACTAGGCATAACTTGGTCCAACTCCGATTAGGCTTTAAAAAAATCAAAACAAGAATATTTTTTTAAAAAAAATATTGAAACAACATAATAACCTAAATATTTAAAAGCCTTCCAAAATTCACCCATTCATCTCTCTATATAATCTCTATATAATCGATTTAAAAAAAATAAAAGATTTTACCATCGAGGCAGAAACTCATGTTACTCTTGGGTTTCAACCATCCGATATATTGAACTAATAAAAAAAATTAATTAAGGGGAAGATACATTAATAAGAATAAGATTAATAAATATTGTTTATGGTTTCAGTTTTGGAGTAATGTGTAATTTATTATATGATACACGTATATATAGTAATAATTTAATTCATAAAAATTATTTTACTGCATCTGATTTTTGATCTGAGTACTCATTCGGATTACTCCCCGATTCATCTGAGTACTCATGACTCGGTTAACTTATGTAGTCGACCCAAGTTCCGAATTTTAGAATACTGGTACATACAAATATGAAATTAAGGCAACTTATACAAATGAACTCAATTTTTTCGTAATCGATAAACACAATATTGTCAAATAATGAATTTTCATGATATACGGAAGCAATTATAAAATTTAAAATTTTTAAACAATTTCAAGTACATATTTTACGAAAATCATATATTAGTTGTCCGATACAAAATTTAAAAAAATGTATCCCACACCATAACATATTTTTCAACTACATAACATGTACCCATTTCATTTACATACGAGTTTAGAAAATGTCTGTCCTTCGAACCAGCTATATATAAGTTTAGAAAATATCCATGCCTTGAACCGGCCATAAAATACACAGACCGGAAAACTCATTCTTACAACAAAGGTCACTGTACACAAACAGATTTAACTCCTTGTAACAGAAAATATATTTCATTTTATAAACTTATAAACAAATTTTATAATAGTCGATGTTAGATCATGTTTGTGCCTCGCACGAGCTATAAAGCTAGTTTCAATATAAAAAGAAGAATGAAAGTAAACGTGCAAAATAAAATAGTCACTTTATTTTTGGATCATTTCAATAATATTTATTCCCGATACTAACAGTATCACAATTGAACTTTCACACAATTAATTTTAATGTTAAAATTTTCAGTTGCACCAACTGAAATCGGAGAAACCGGTACCCTCGTAATATAAATAATCTTTCACTGCATAAGCCAATTTTTTACTATTTTCACCAACATCATAGATTCAATACGGATTTACAAATCCCTAAACACTAATTAAATGATTTTGACAAAAACCGCGAATCAAAAAAACAACAAAACATATCCATCACTCTGAAATAGAGGATAAAAAAACTCCCAAAAAAGATGAGTATGGCAATTTTTTTTAAAGAAGGATGATTTTTTTTACTTTGTCAAATTTAAGGCAGATTTTATTAAAGAGACTTAGTCGGGATAAACCCCTATCTGATCATGCAATCAGGTTGAAAAATAAATAAACGAGTTAAATAATTAGTCATTTTATTTTCGGGTTGCCTAACTAATTGAATACAAATATTATGAAATTTAAATATAAAGATAATAGTTTTCTGAGCAATCCAGCCAGGATGTCCCCTGAAAATAGTAGTTTCACAATTGACCCTCACATTAATTTCATGGATAGTGCAATGTTCAAAGAACTCATTTGCAAAAACTGAGTTTATAGGTCTTATGTTATGAAAAATATTTGTTATGAGAGGTGAACACATGCAATTTCCACCACTGTTCCAAACGTGCCTCAGCTATCTACCTGCCGGACACCGGTTATTGACCTGCCGAAAGTGTTATTGATGTGAGATATCCAGATCTCCCAATATACCATAAAATTCAATTTCAACACAACCACCACAGTAGTGGAATAAAAACTAGAGTTTATTAGTACTTAATGTTAGGGTTTGTGAGGTTCGAGTTTTAATGAATGTTCTCACGGTGGGGATTGGCTATACTCGCAAGATGCCTACGTATCTTTGTGTTATAGAGAATCAAGCCAAAAACGTAGTTCTAAATTGAAGGGTAGAGTCCTTTATATAGAGTTTGAGTCTAGAGTTAGACTTAGGTTGGGAGACTTGGCGGACATATCTCCGACTTAAAAGAAAATTAGGACTCCTGTAAGGCAGCAGATTCTAGATCCTTCCTTGTAGGAGTTTGCATCCATGTTGAACTTCATGTCTCTATTCTTCAGTCGTATTGGGCCTTGTCTGCAAATAACCTTGTTTGTGGACTTTGTGGGCTTGGGCCGTTTTCAGTCTGTGATAGTCCTTGAACGACCTGGTTCGTATTGGGCTTTGGACATGAATTCTAAGTATAATTAATGCAACATTTATTATGTCTTTGGAGTTTATTTTTGACCCATATCGTTTGTCCCCAACTTCCGGGGAAACTACTCGAGTTTTTGTGGAAGTTATAATGGTGTATTCGCGACTCGGGGTATTTTCGGCCCTTTATGGGTATCGACCATTAATGGGTATCGACCCTTCATGGGTATCGTCATTCGATCTTAAAGTATGGAGCGAATTACACATTTATAATGTGTGTGTGTATGTGTGTGTTTTGTGTGATTATACACACTTTGGGCCTTGGCATAGGCTATTCGAATAGTGTTTGACACTAAATTATCCCAATCGGGACTAAAAAGCGAGCGTTATATATATATATATATATATTTATATTTATATGTGTGTGTATGTCTGTATATATTTTTTGTGTGATTATACACACTTTGGGCCTTTGAACAGGCTATTCAAATAGTGTTTAATACTAAACTATCTTAATCGAGACTAAAAATCGAGTGTTGGTCACCTTTTAACCTTTGGAAAGGTTAATTATAGGATGAAAGCTGCTAACATGCCCTGATCGGGGCTAATTGGCCTGAAACGGGGGTAATTTTCATGTACAAGCTGCTAATTAGGCTTAATATGGCCTAATTTTAAGCTAAAGTATGCTAATTGGCTTTTTTTAAGCTAAATGACCCTCATCGGAGTTAATTAATATGCATAAGTCATTAATTAACTTTAATATAGGCTAATTTTGCACATAAATAAGTCAAACGGTCCTAATTGGGGCTAATTATATCGCACAAGTCACTAATTAACCTTAATTTAGCTAATCACATACAATATACAATAATCAGGCCTAATTGAGGCTAAATTCCACTAATCAGCCATAATCGGGGCTAGGTTAAAAATCTGTAAAATTTCAAATTTTACCCAAAAATTACAAAAAATTCGTCCCAGAACGTTCTGGACCGACCATGACGTCCATCCGAGAACGTCCTGGTCGGCCAGAGCCCTCCATTCAGGGAGGTCGGCCCATGGAGGTCTTGGTCGGCTAGGAGACTCCGTACTAAAGCTCCTGGTCAGGTGGGGCTGCCTTGCCATGAGGATCCCGGTCGCCCTTGACCCGTTTAAACGAGGAGGTCAACCGATAAGAGTCTTGGCCTCAACCCGTGCAAACGGGGAGGTCGGTTGGGAGGTGTTCGGGTCGACCGGGAGACTTCATTCTGGTGCTCTTGCTCGGCCGGAGCTTTCATGCTGCGGGGATTCTAGTCGGCCTTGTCCCTTCTATTTGGGGTAGTCGGCCAGGTAGTGCCTTGGTTGGCCGGAAGACTCCGTCCTGGAGCTCCTGGTCGGCCGGGTCGCCTTTTCGCGAGGCCTTTCGACTCGTACGGGGCTTGTTCTTGACAGAGCTTCCTTGCGAGGAGGCTCTAATCTTAACAGAATTCCCGACATTTTGGGATGTCCATCTGAGGACATCCTAGTCGGTTTCAACCCTTCAGGAGCTTCCTTTCGAGAGGTCTCTGATCTTCCGGAGGCATAGTTTTGTGGAAGTCATCGGACTTCAACCTTCTCGAGATTTAGTCATAGTGGGCCATAAGTGGTAGTTAAACTTTGCTTTTTCCATAATCTTTTCACTAATCATTATGATTAGCTTAATCAGCCTTGGATTAAGACCAATATCATGGCTTTAGCTTTTCTTGAGCTTTTCTTTGAGGACTGATATGATATTTGGTCTCTTGTATCATTTTATTCATTTATTATGTCCTTTCTTATCTGTGTTCAACAAATTTTTTTTGTCATTTTAACGATCTTTTCCTGTGTGCAACCTGTAAACGCCAATCGGCCTGTGTTGTGACTTGCTATAACATGTGCTTTTTTTCTTATAAAAGAAGATGAGAAGTGTTCATTTTCATTCACATATTCATTTCAAAAATTCTTTCAAGTTTTTTTTCTTAAAGAGCTCTCAATCTCTCAAGTTCTTATTCCTCCATGATATCTGAGAATGACTTTAAAAGGCCTTCCCTTTCTATCGAGGAGGTAATGAACAAGCGTGCAAGGATGTAGTTACTGAAAGGTATAGCTCTAGTCTCTCCTTTATCTTTTAAACACTGTTCGAACAGTTTGAAGAGTATGATAGATGAGTTATTTGATGAGTACCCCAACACTGTTAGTCTTGATGCCTTTCAACTCAAGAGCGTGCTTGATCGAGAGGAAGTTGACAAGATCAGGTCAGGCTATCACTTCCCCGAGTGGATCAGAGTTTGTACAAAAAAGTCTAATGAGAGGGCTTGCAACTGGAACCGTACTAGGATGTGTATATATATGAGGTGGCTTTGGAGCCTGGGTTGAGGTTCCCTTTACACCCCTCCATACCTTGACTACTTGCAGAGTTGAAGGTTCACCCTTGCCAGCTTGATCCCAATGCTTGGGCCTTTATTATCGTGTTTATAATGAGATTTCATGACCTTGGTATTCCCTTGAGCGTTACCATGTTCATAAGCATATTCATGTTGAAAACTCCTCTTCTACTAGACTCGACTAGGTTCAAATACAGCATAGGCCTCGGTTTCAACACATTGTGAACACGCACTCTCTTCTAGACTATGTTCATAAATGGAACCACAAATTTGTGGTCTTAGAGTGGGAAGGAGGTGACTGGGGAGAATACTTCAGATGCAATTTTAGTTGTCATGTTGACAGTGCTCATTACATCTTTGGTCTTGAACTTCCCGAGCTTTATTCTCATGACCTCTTTGTTGGGGATGACGACCGAACTTCTTATTGAAAATTAGTCATAAATAAGAAACTTTTGGAGGCCGACATTAGTTGCTTCTCACTAGGGGGTGTTTATTTTCATTCTACCCTAGCCTTGGTCGAGTTTGTTCTTATACCAATTTTTTCTTTATTTTGTTTCAGCTGTGGAAGCTTTGGATGCGCAGAATGATAAGGTGATATGATCACCAGGAGGATGGTAAGAAAAGTTGTTGAGCAAGCGAACCGTATTCCCAATGTTCCCGCATTCCTCGAACCTCCTGGCTTAGGAAAAAAAGAGCCAAGGGTCCCGGCGGAAGCTCCAAGACCCCCTTTGAGCGGTCATGGGATATTTTTACCCAGGATTCAGTATTCGAGACCCAGCTCTTGCCTTGGATTGGTCTAAGTGTTACATTACTCCTCCGGATCTCATCCACGTCTCTTCGGGTAAAAAGATTCTTGAATCAGAGATGTTTAGGGATCATGGCTTGTAAAGCATAATGTAACGTAATATGTAATCAAGAAATTATAACCTAACTTAAAATAGAAATAGATAAACAATATTAAATTGTGAAGCACATGAACCCTGAAGATGAAGACTAGATAAATACAAAAAATCAAAAGATGGAATTAATGCTCTAATTCCATAACCAAGTCATGAGAAGAAGTTCATTAACATGTTCAAGCCTCCATGAAGAATAAGATGTCAAGGGACTTCCAGCATCAGTGAAATGATTTGATTTGGAGTATTGAAGATCAGGGGTTCAGTGATTGAAGTAATGAATAATCATCCAAGATGTATCAGCTCGGTATTGCAAAAGGAATTGAATTAAATTAATTCATGTTAGTTGTTTGTGAACCAGACCAGTGCACCAAGCATCAACATTCCAGAAAAGATTTAATTCAGTAACACAGAAGAAATGTTTCTTTGATACAACTATTGTAAACAGAGGGAAAATATTCTAAGTCAGAAATCACAATGCCTTATGGTCGCCAGTTGAAAGGATGTGAAAATATTCTAAGGCAATCACAATACCTTGCGGTAGCGGGTTGAAAAGATGTGAAAATATTCTAAGGCAATCATAGTGCCTTGTGGTCGTAGGTTGACAATTGTGAATATTTACTAAGGCCTTCACCATATACCATGTGGTCGCAGCTTAGAAATTGGTAGAAAAATTTTAAGGCAAGACTTTTGCCTTGTGGTCGCAAGTTAGAAGTTAAGAACTTTTTCTAAAGCTTATCATGTGGTCGCAAGTTAGGATCAAACAGCTCTTTCCCTCTGGTCGTCAGTTATCACTTGGAGTTTATTTTGAAGATCAAATGCAGCAATTCAAAGGATTGGTGTGGATACAATTATGCCACCTGTCCAATATAAATTGAAGACTACAAAGCAGCAAATGAATACAATTTTCATTTGGTTATCTTCTTCAGAAAACAGAAAGTGTATTACGAGAGCTCCATTAAAGACCATATATATTAAGCTTGTAAACACAAAGTTGTGCTGCTGAATTTATTGTAGCTAATCATTTGTTTGATTAGATTGTAGCAACCTCAAGGTTTGTATTAATAAAATAATATATTTCTCGAATTGTTTCGTGTCTATTTTGATTCCGTATTATTAACGAACATAAAATGAATTGAAAAAGATTGTAGATATCGTATTCAACCCCCTTTCTACGATACTTTGGGACTAACATGCCTTATATCATGTACTTTTAACTTCGTAAAAATTCCATTCGAGAGCATTATGATCGGCCTGGCGGCCATAATTTTGGGAGGTCGGCAGGGGATCCCTTTCAAGGGAAGTCTGGTCGGCTTGAGACCTTTATTTTAGGAGGTCGGTCCCCTTAAATTGGTCGAGGCCTCTTCCTGAAAGGTCTAGTCGGCTAGAGCCAACCAAAATCTACTTTGTGGATTTAATTTTATAACATCTCTCTTTTCTTTCTTGCTAGGCCAACACCTACTTCGCTGTCTCCTCCACTCAGAGTATTAAGATGAGGAGCGATTATGTGGCCTTGCATGCCTCAACGGAGAAGCTGGAGGTGACATCCAAGGACTGGGAGTCCAGAGCTCACCAGGAGGAGGAAAAAGCTTCTCACTTTTATAAAAAGCATTCCAAAGTGTTTAAGAAGAAGAAGATGGAATGGAAGAAACTCATTGATGACTACCACCATACTGGAGTGTTCCTCCGGCTAATAGATGCTCATGACGACAAGATGCATCCTGTCAACTTGTGAGAGAGAGAGGTGTCAAGGATGTTCATGGCCTGTATCTAGACATGGTTGATCAAAACCTTTTTTCTTGCCATTGGGTCATTCCCGAGGCCGCCCCAGCTGGATAGGCATCTTGCTCTGGACTAGGGGTCGCTCGTCAGCATTCTGGGTCTAGCACGAGCCGTAGAGGCTCCGGCTTTAAGGGCAAAGCTCCTTTAGTAAGTCCCAACTCCAAGGGAATCCTTTATGGAAAGATCCGACATCTAGTGTTAAAGAGCAGTGGCTCTTCTTCCACATCTAGTTCAGATGAAGATGAGGAAGATAAAGTCACCCAGAGGGAGGGCAACGAGGAAGTGGAGGACTCCTCCGATGAGTGATCATGGTGGCCTTGCATGGCTCTTGAAAGGCATATGTCATAGCCTATTTGTTTATTCGAGGATTTAACTCAACTCAAATAAGGATGTAACAAGTAAATAGTGGTTCTATCGTCAGAGAGATCTCTCAATATGTCAAAGGATTAAGTAACATTGTTCGTCTACAGACTTGAGGACTTAATTCACTGGAAGAAGCTCAAGAAATTGATCAAGCCTCAGTGATATAAATCAAGATTGTGGATTTAATCAAGTGACAGAGATCTCGTCAGGGTATCAATTAATTACAAGGATTTAGTCTGAAGAAAATCAAGAGTATCAAAGTCAAGGCATGAAGAAACGTCATGAAAGTTAGTCACTCATGAACCAAACAGTACATCGAGTGTCAACATTGAAGTGGTGGAATTGATTCATAATTGACAGTGATTTTCAGAAGATTTTCAGAAGAATAGTTGCTGCTCAAGATTAGTATTAATTCTCTATTAATTAATTAAGTCATATAATTTAATTAAGAGAATAAATTAAATCTGCAAAGATTAATTTATTGATTAATTGAATTAATTGATTAATTAATTCATAATTATTATTTGATTAAAATCTGTTTTAATCCAGCAAGACTATCTTTTGTATTAGCAAGACAATCGGTATGACAATCAATAGTCATACCGAAAGTCATGCTAGTTCATTTAGATTGTCTTGCCGAAAGTTCTACCAGTTCAATGGATAGTCCTACCAAAAGTCCTACCAGTTAAAAGGATTGTCATGCTAAGCTAAAAGGATTGTCTTGCCAGTTAAATCAAGGATTGATTTAATATAAAAGAACTGAAGCTGATTTTCAACAGAAGAAGTGCATTGAATATCAAACACAGAAGAACACAGAACAGAGAAAAATAACAGAGAACTTATTGCAAATTCACAGATCATTTATTTCTAGTATTTATTGTTAAATCTAATCCACTAGAAATCCTTTTCTTGTTCTTGTGTAACTATCTAGCGGATCAAAATCCCTAGATCTTAATCTCAAATTGCATTTAGCATTTGATCCTTTTTATTACAAAAATAGAAAAAGTTCATGTCAAATTTATTCTAGATTTGGAATAATTTATTTGAGATTAATCCCTTGTAAACGATACCGTTGTTGTAACACCTTTCAAGTTTAATAATAGTTTTATTTAACTTGAATTTTGTTTCACTTTTTTATTCCGCATTTTATTTGATTAAACGGTATTGTTTGTATTCAACCCCCCTTCTACAAACATATTGAGACCTAACAATTTGTATCAGAGCCTTCTGATTAACGAACAAATCAAGATCCTAGACTTTTGTGATTCTTTCAATCCTTGAATTTTTATTTACTCAAAAAATTCATAATGTCTACACAAAAAGTTGGAACCGTTAAAATTCCACTATTCGATAAAGAAAATTATGTTATGTGGAAGAAGAAGATGCTATTGTTTTTACAAGTTGCAAATCCCAAATATCTGGAAGTGTTAAAGAAGGGTCCAAAAATTCCGATGGTTATTGAACCAGAGGTAATAGAAGATGATGTGGTGATTACCAAAGCTAGAACTTATGTAAAAGATCCTGAGGATTTTTCTCCTGCTGAAAAAGAAGAAGCCTCCCTGGATGCTAGCCTTCAATTAATTTTAGTAGATTCCCTTGATGAATAGACATGTGATGAACTGTAAAGATTCCAAACACATCTGGGAAACTATTAAGGTGATTAATGAAGGCACAGAGGAAGTTAGGGAGAACAAGTTAGAAATCCTAACCTCTGAGTATGAATACTTTAAATCCAATCCAGGAGAAGGAATCACTGAAGTGTTTGGGAGGTACAATGCATTGATCAACAACCTGAACATTAATGGTAAATACTATTCAATCAGGGAGGTCAACAAAAAGTTCCTTTTAACACTGCCAACTCATCTCGAACATAGAATCACTGCCATAAGAGAAGCAAGAGATCTGAGTGAGATTTCTTTGGAAAGGCTCTATGGTGTGTTAAAGACCTATGAATTGGAGCAGATTCAGCAGAAGGAAGTCTACGGGAAAGGAAGAGTGGTCAGCACGTCTACTGCTCTAGTAGCTGAAGAACAATAACAACAACCACAACAACAACAATCTCAACAGTCAGAAAGAATGGTACAGTCTTCCAAGGCTGAAGAAAATGTGATAGTAGCAGAATTTGATCCTCCTACTACAAATCAATCAGGAGATGATTTTTATTCCTTGGAAGAACTCGAGCAATTGGAAGATGAGTCAATGGCCCTGATTGTCAAGAGATTCTCCAATATCAGATTCAAGAGGAATCCCAAGTTCAAGTACAAGTCCAACTACAACAGATTCCAGAAAGGTGGATCTTCATCCTCTAACACCAGCAGTGGTGGGTACAAAACAGGGATGGTTGATCGAAGCACCATTCGATGCTTCAACTGCAATGAGTTGGGACACTTTGCCACAGAATGCAGGAAGCCAAAACAATTTACGAAGAACTCTTATGATTCTAATCAGAAGAGTAAATCTGAAAGGGCTTACCTGGCAAAGGGAAGAAGCTGAGATGATACTGACAGTGAAGATGAAGAAGTTGGGAATCTTGCTCTCATGGCTAGTGATGCAAACACCTCATCGTCAAGAAAAGAGGTAAAATTTACTGATGCTGAATTAGTTTATCATCTAGGAGGTTCCTTAGATTGTGCTCGTCGTGATAATGAAATGTTAAATCAACAAATCAAAGACCTTGAGAAAGAGGTCAATGAATTAAGACTTGTGCACATTAATCAAGATAAATTAAAAGAACAAGTATCTTTTCTAGAGAATAAAGTTGACTATTATAGACAACTCGAAACTATTCTCAAAGACAAGATCACCGGTCTTGAGACTAAGGTCAAAGCTTACTTTAATTCTTGATCTAAGGATAAAGAGTTCTATAATAAGCAAGCTATTAATCAAACATCTGGAGTAGGTTATGATTATAATGTTGCTATTGGAGAATTAGGCATAAACTCCCCTCCTCATGTCTGTGCTAAAGGTAGGGAAGTCCCACATGTGCTTAAGGGTGTTGATGAACCCCTCTATAAAAAATCAATTGTTGAACTATTTGATGAGACCTCATTTATTATTCAAGAAGAAATCCGTGCTGAAGATATTGCTAATGAGAAAGTTGTTTCCAAGTCAAGTGTGTCAAAGGTTCCAGTCAAAGTTGTGAAAGCAACTGAGACTAACTCAGACACGCATGAGTTGGATAACAAAAATGCCATATTTACCATGCATAAGTTGCCTGTTGTTAATCCCTCTCATAAAGCATGTGGTGTTCCTGATTGTATGTCTTGTGCTTTTAATTTGATGTATGCTTATTTTAATGGTAAACATGTTTCTAATGATAAGACTACTCCTCGTCAGCATGTGAATAATAGGAAGCATGATAGGTCTAAGACTGCTAGTCCTCCTAAAGCTAGAAAGGAGACATTTGTGCCTAAGCCTAAACAGAAATTTGTCAAGGCTGTTTACAAGGTCAACTGTCCAGTCATTGAGAAAGTTGAGAACATTAAAGTTAAGAATGTTGTTTTGCCTGATAAAGGCCAATTTTACAAGTATGCCGGACCCAACCAAGCTTGGGTTCCGAAGAAGGTCTCATCCATTGTATTGCAGGGCATTAAACAGGTACAACCGGTAGTGTGGATTCTTGACAGCGGATCGTCAAGACATATGACCGGAGATAGAGCCCTGCTATCAAATGTGGTTGAGAAAGCTGGCCCAGTGGTTACCTTTGGAGATAACAGCAAAGGTTTAACTGAGGGATATGGCTGTTTGCTAGCTGGAAATGTTATCATTGAAAATGTGTATGTTGTGCAAGGACTTGAACACAATCTGCTTAGCATTAGTCAGTTCTGTGACAACGGCTACAATGTTTTACTCGACAAGCTAAAGTGTCAGATTCTGCACAAGAAAAATGAAAAACCCTCCTTGATGGGAATCCGGAAAGGAAATCTGTTCGTAGCTGACATGAACTCTGGAAGCAATCCTGAAGTCAATTATTTCTATTCAAAGGCATCGTCAGATGAGAGTTGGCTATGGCACAAGAGATTTTCCCATCTCAATTTCAAAACAATGAATTCTCTTGTCAAAAGAGAATTGGTCAGAGGTCTGCCTCAGCTGGAATTCTCCCCAGAAGGACTGTGTGAGGCTTGCCAGAAAGGAAAGTCAAAGAAAGCAAGTCACAGAGGCACTGACACATCCTCCATAACTGGTGTTCTGCAATTATTGCACATGGATTTATTTGGACCAGTTAATGTTCTTTCGATGTCAAAGAAGTGTTACTGTCTTGTGATAGTTGATGACTATTCCAAGTATACGTGGGTTTTATTCCTTCACTCTAAGGATGAAACACCACAAGTTGTGATTGATCATATCAAGTTGATCGAGTTAGATTCTAATGTCCCTGTTAGAGCAATAAGGTCAGATAATGGAACAGAATTCAAGAATTCACTTCTCAATGGATTTTGTACAGACAAAGGGATTACCAGACAATTTTCAGCTCCTAGAACCCCTCAGCAAAATGGAGTGGTAGAAAGGAATAATCGTACATTGATTGAAGCTGCAAGAACGATGTTAAGTGAATCAGGTCTTCCAATGTACTTTTGGGCTGAAGCTGTCAATACTGCATGTTATACTCAGAATCGAACTCTAATCAACAAAGACTTCATGAAAACTCCTTATGAGATTATGAATGAACAGAAACCTTCTATCAAATACTTTCATGTATTTGGTGCCAGATGCTTCGTGCTCAAGGATGGAGATGATCGTCGTGGTAAATTTGAGGCAAAGGCATATGAGGGTATTTTTGTTGGATATGGAAGAAGATCATACATGGTGTATATCATTGATCAACACAAAGTAACTGAAAGTGTAAATGTTACATTTGATGACACTAAACTCCCTAGTATCCAAACTGAAGATCCTTCTGAGAAACTGGACTTGAAATTAGACTTGAAATTATTATATTTTTATATTTTTATATGATGATTATTATAGTTTTATTACATTAAAAGTTTCCTTTGACCGGGTAATGAAAAAAGTGGACTTCCGGTATATTATGAATTGTTCGAGAAATATGAATGATCTAGAAAGGATTTAACCCTCTTATTTTTTGAGTGATTTTATTGGCCTCTTGTGTGATCTAGACTATGAAATGAGTGGCGCTGCGCTCAAATGTTGATTTGAAAGATAGTCTACTCATTAATCAAGGAAACCTGGGTTAAACCATGAAGAGGATGCCACATTATATGCCTCGAGTTTAATCTAAAATATATATGGTTAAAGGGATTATATTACATTGAACATTATTCATGAAAGGTTTAATCGATCACAGATTTAATTATCATTACTTGCGTAGCAATGATGTATTACTAGATACCGCTCATTGTTTATGATTTTAAATTAGATTTAAAAATCTTTACCAACGTAATAAAACCTAAAGGGTCACATAAAGAATGATTGAAGGATTATTTAATATAAATTCAGATTTAAATAAATGTAAGTAATTCAAATTATTTATTACTGACTAAGTAAGACTTAGTTAATTAAATAAATGGTAAATTCTAATTTACTATTAAATCTAAAATTAAGTTGTTGGATGATTAAGTAAGACTTAATCAATAATAACTAGGATTTTCGGATTTATTAAAAGCATATGTAGAGAACTGGAGATATCGACAAGTCATTCTACATGTAGAGAACTGGAGACCTCAACAAGTGATTTACACATGTAGAGACCTCGACAAGTCATTAACACATGTATTGAACTCAAGATATCGATAAGTCATTTTACTTATCGATATGTGACATCTCTACAAAATAAAAAGAGATCTCAATAGACAACTCCATAATTCAGAATGCAGATAAGTTAAAGATTCAAGATTATCAGTCAACAAACAATTCTACCACTGAATTGGAAAGACTACAAAAGTAGCTTGAATAATTCAAGATCAAGGGCCAAGATTCACTAGACAAAAGAGGGTCACAGACCTACTAGATTCTGCACAGATTTGCTAACACTTGAAATGAAAAATATACAAAGTAGCTTTAGAAACTATGTTAGTCCATTTTAGTGCAAGTTTTGTAATCCGGTGTATGTTGTTCTATAAAGCATTCACGGGTCCTTTGTTTAGAAAATACAAAAAATCTAGGAAAAATCTTGAATTCTCTCTCAAGATTTGTAGCTGAGTTCTTATCTTTAAGAACACAGATTTGTAGCAAAACAAATTTGATTAATATAATCAAGTGAGTTTTTGATAATTTGCATGTGCGTTTACAGTTAAACATTTTATCACTACAAATTCATATAATTGCTTTGTTCCAAATATATAAACATTTTCACAATTAATTAGAAACCAAGAAAACACATTCACCCCTGTGTTGCACTTAATACCTAACAAGTGGTATCAGAGCAAAATGTGAAAGAAAATAGATAAAGATCTTGGAAGTATGTGCACATAAAATCAGCAGTATCAGGATTCCCTGTCTTTGACAAGATAAACTACACCATATGGAAGAAGATGATGTTGTTCATAAGAATGGACAACCCAATGTACATTGAAATTCTCAAACATGGACCTTTTATTCCTATGGAAAGGGTTACTGAATTAACAGATGGAGATATGGTCATCCCTGCACACTTTCCACCTAAAGATCCATCCACATACACTGAACCGGAGAAAGAGAAGGTTGCACTTGACAGTGGCATACAACTCATATTAATTAAGTCTCTTGATAATGTAATGTACAATAATATTATTAATTGTGAGTCATCTAAACAGATCTGGGAGAAGATAGAGATCTTGTGTGAAGGAACAGAAGTGGTGAGATCTAATCAAAGAAGAATCTTGGTTTGACAGTATGAGGGTTTTATGGCTAAACCAAAGGAAGGCATAACTGACATTTTTGAGAGATTCAACAAACTTATAAATGATTTGCAGCTTCATGACAAGTATTATGAAGCTGAAAAAGTTAACTTCAAATTCTTGCTCACTCTCCCCGATCACTTGGAACAGAAAATTTCTGTAATTAGAAAATGAAGAGATGTATGGAGAATAATCTTGGAGGTTTTGTATGGTATACTAAAAACCTATAAGTTGGAGATGTTTCAGAGAAAGCCAATAAAAGCTAGTCAAGGATATGTTGTGGATGTGTCAAGTTCCTTGGTAGCAAATGACAGCAAACTGATTGGAGATGAAACTGAATCCCAGACTCAGGTTATAAGGAACTAAATGAAACCTCAAAAGCAAATCATTTTAGAGCTGGAAGAGGATGAGTATTACACTCTTGATGAACTAGATGAAATGGACCATTCAAGGACTTATCTTACAAGAAATTTTCCAAACATTAGAGTCAAAAAGCCTAAGAACTTCAAGAGTAAAGGCCAAAAATCTGACAACAACAATTGGAAAGGAAAAACTCAATTTAATACAACTCACAAAGTGTTAGTCCCTTAACAATATAGAAAGAATTACAGAAGGGGGTTGAATGGAATTCTTGAGCCTTTTTCTTGAAATAAAAATATTCAAACTCAGATACATTTATAAGTGTATTGATTAGCACAATGCGGAATAAAAACTTAAGTGAATCAAAACACAAGTAATTAAAAACGAGAGTCTTTAAAAACTTTCTGGTGGATTTAAACAATTCCACCAGAGATATATATATTATATCGAGAAAACTCTGTGTAATGAACACAGCTGCTTACAAATGTTGAACTACTGAGAATACAGAGAAATGCTAAGAATTCTGCTTACAAATGTTTCTCTGTGTGTATCTCAGATCTTAGTTTCTATTTGCTACTTCTTGGTTTATATATTACCAAGATTACAAAGTCAAAAGATAGGATCATTATAAAAACTATCAGTTTTTATGCTTTGCTACTTTGTTCTCTATTACCCAGTTAATAGGCTTCCTCATTCCTTTTGCATATATCCCGACGCATGTGACCGGTTGTCACTGTCAACTGATGTTTGAATTCTTTATCCGTTCATGATCATCCGTCAGATTGTTAATCATCCATCGGGTTGTTGATCATCCGTCGGGTGCTTTGTAGATTATCCGTCGGGTAGCAATCAGGCACTTGACTTCATTTCACTTATGCAGAGTTACAAGACATCATCTATTTACAATTGATCAACCTATCATGCATATCTAGTTAAAGTCAACATGACTTATATGCTACTACAGAATCTATACAAAGGTGTATGCAGAAATGTGCTACAGACTTATTATTACATAAACTACTCACTCGATGGATAATAAGTCATCCTGTCGGGACTGTAATGAGTTATCCGTTGGGACTATAATTCTTATCCGTCGAGTGCTACATTATTTCACTAAGTAAAATATACTTAGGTGTTTTGTTTATGTCATCATCAAGTACACAACATATGCACAACAATCTCCCCCAATTTATGTCTACTGGAATTGTAGCCATAAATTAAGAGATACTTGATGATAACAAAACATCCTAAACATACAGCTTTAAAGAAAAGTAGATAATACTGAAAGTGCTTCAAATAAACAAAATGTACAAAGTTTTGGCTCACAGTCATTTCAAGATGCTCCTCTAGCCTGAGCAGATTTTTCTAGTTTCTTGAAGGTCTGGATCTTCTTCCAAGCTTTCTGTTGTTTTCATCAATCTGATTTTGGAGCTGCCTGTGGAATTCCAGTTCATCGGATTCTGAGAGATTTAGCTTTCCTTGAATTTCCAAGAGAGTCTTATTGCTAGAGATGCTCAATTGGTCTTCTAATTTGAAGAATCTTCTCACACCTTTGTCATCCATGAACTCCATCAGCTAGTAGGGCCTTATATGCACTCTTCTCCCTTTGTATGGGATGATTAGAGTTTTTGGGAGTGCATCTTTAGCTCTAACACTCCTTAGTTCTTCAATCTTCTTCAATACTAGTCTTCTTGCAGTGACATTGAATCCAAAGTTCTTCTTGAAGGATGAATAAACTTTAATCAGTACAGCTTGGCTCTCTTGAAGAATCCTGTGAAGTGGCCACTGAATCTCCCTTCCTCCTTTGTACTTGAACACTATCCTTTCAGGTAGGTTTCTGTATGCATCAATTCCCCTCACTTCATCCAGTTCATCCAGATAGAGGTTTAGATCAGAAAATTCTTTGATGTCACACAAGTACAAGTAGTCTCCCTTATTTGCTTTAGGCTGAGCTTTAATTACAGATTTGGATTTGAGAGGTGACAGCTTCACTTTCTTGACTGCCCTTGACTTTGTTCTTTTTGGCTTGCTAAGTATTGGTAGACTGAGGTCAGGATTTGGTATGTTATCCCATTCTATTGGCTCATCCTTGGGCACAATAGGTTCACCATGAATATTCCTGTAGGGATCCACCACCCTTATATCTTCAAATACCACAGAGGGCTTTGATGTTTGAGTTGTAGATGGTGTGGGTTCCTTAGGAAATTGATCTTCCAATCCTTGTCAACAATATCCAGTTTCCTTTTTATTCTTTTAGCCAATTCTTTCTTTCTTGGAGATTTCTTCTGTTCTTTAACTTGTTTCCTTGATTCAGTAGCTTTAGATGGTTGAGAGGGAATTTGTTGAGATGAATTCACAGCCCGTAGCTTGGCCAAGATAACAATCTGCTCTTTCTTTTGTTTAGTCTTATTTGCATCTAGAGCAGCTTGCTTCTTTTCCTGCTTCAATCTGGCTTTTTCTTCTCTCTTTGCTTGAGCAAATTGTGGATGTCCAGCTACCACACAAATTTCCTTCCCATTTCTGAATATCTTAGCAATTCTTCTTTTTAAAGCTGAATCAGCTAGATCTTTATAGAAGGCAATTGATCTTGACAGAAGCTTCTTCTCATCAGGCTTGGGTGTCTCATACACAGTGTCCAAGGGGTTCTTCAAGGATGATTTTGAGTAGTTTGCCCTTGGTTTAAGAATCATTTCAGCCTTTGGAGACTTGATGCAGGAGGATTATCCTTTTTCCAGATAGTTCATGCTCATCTCATTCACACTGATTTGCTTGACTTGAGAGTGATGGATGACTGACTTTACTGGCTCTTTGACAAGTTCAAACTTTTTCTGTATCTCCTCATCAATCTTCTTCCAGTTGACCAAATTCAACTGTTCTTTTTCAGCAACTTTCAAGTTAGTTGCTGCTGCTTGAATCAGATCTATACCATCTGTAACTGGTGGCTTTGAGACAGTAATTGAAGGCATAATTACTTTACTGATCTGTATCTGAAGTTTCTCCCCCTCACTTGGTCCTTTCTCCCCCTTTTTGTTATCATCAAGTTGAGGGGTTAAGCCTTGTGCTTTAGCTAGTTGCATTAGTAGGCTGGTCTGAGACTGTTGCTTTTGAAGAATGGTGACCACAGAGTTTTCAATAGCTTGAACTCTGTCCTCCAATTTGGTCAGCTTCTTTTCAGCATCAGATTCTCTTCTCAGTCTCAGTAGCAGATCTTGCATGGTACCATAGGGCATGATTGATACCAGCTTCTCAGAATTGTAGGTCTTCAAATCAGCTATATCCTTTTTAAGCTCATCCGCACTTAGATTCTGTCTTAATTGTTGCAGCTTCATGAGATGTAGAGAATCTAGGTGGGCTTGAAGAATAGTCTTGGTACTAGCATTTGAGGTGTTCTGAATGGCCTTTTGGATAGACATGATTTGTTTGACTAAGGATACATTGAATTATCCTGGTGTAGACTCCTTTGTCAATGCCCATTCAGGTAGATCTGAAATAGAACTTGGGCCTGAAAGGAATATGTCCTAAGTCCAATCATGTATTAGGATTTAGGAATAACTTTTATGTAATCTGTTTTGATTTCATTGATATTAATAAAGACTTTTTTTGTTTTTATTACGGGCTTTATCTATTTAAGTGTTTAAATAAGATATACCATAGTTTAGAGTAAAGCTTTTTATGGATTATGATGAGATCATAATAGTGAGACCTAAAAAGATGATAACTCTAAACTTAAATAGTTCCTGGTCATAGGATTACTAACTGGTAATTAATAATCCGCAAAGATCGGTACATACTATGCTTGCTTCATTATGAAGGATGTCTGTTCTCATAGACATTTGTGTGGTGACACTATAGCTAGTATGTAGGTGCTTATTATAGAATAAGTTCACTGAACATGACTCGCCCAGCTGAATAACTGATGGAGTTCACTCATGTGTCAGCAGTTGTTCGCTTAGTGATAGTTGTACAAGTATCCTTAGACTTGAGGTCATCATAGTCATCTTGTGTACACTGAACTATGCTTTGGTTTAGTTCTTAGTCTCTAGGGACAATTATTAGGGCTCTTCTGGGTATAGGAATTTGTACACGAAGATAGTGTATGATCAATAAAGGATCTACCCCTTCCAGTGAAGGAAGCGAATGTTCAAGGTTGATCCACTTATGCTAGTTCAGGAATCTCTGGCCAGAGTGAATGAAATTAGAAAGGAGTTTCTAATTTGCATAGAACTACGCATAATAAATGGTAAGCAAGTGATTAAATTAGATAGGCTTGACACGAGATCCATGCCTTGTATTTAATCGGGACATTGTAGGGTAGAAGGAGTTTATTATACGGTAACTATTCACTGACAGGTTCTTGGTATTCTAAGCAGTGAATTCATATTATCCGGATAGTCGCGATATGTTGAGAAGTATCACTCACGATGTAGAATAAATGTGATTAATTAATTAATCATATTTAATAAATTAGAGAATTTATATAAATAATGATAAAATAGTTTTATTATTATTTATTTCTACTACCGGCTTAATATTGAACCTACAGGGTCACACCATAAAAAGAGAATGATTTTATGGTGGAGGAATTAATTAATAATGGCTAATAATTATTTATTTATGAAATAAGTAATTAATTGGCAAATTTAATAATTGATTAAATGAGATTTAATTGATTATAAATTAATTAAGAAAAGTTCTTAATATTATTAATTAAGGATTGAATTTTTTAGAAATTAAATCAAGAGAGAGAATTAATTCTAAAGTGTTTAGAAAAAGGATTAATAATTAAAAGGTGTTTTAATTTTAATTATTAATGAGAATAATAAATGGGATAATAATAATAATATTTATGGAAAAATTTCAGCTGAAAATTTTGCCTATAAATACACTATTATAGACCCTATTTTATTCTAACCCTAGAAACCCAAAAGTTTCAGAAAACCAAATTCTCTCCACCTCCTCCTCCTCCTCCTAAAAGTCGTTTTCTTGGTGGATACCGGTGAAGTGCTTCACACTTGAGGAGCAACTGCTAAGGATCTCTGATCGTTGTCTCCGAATTATTTTTAAAGGTTAGATTCGATCCCTCGAATTTTTATTCACGATTTATATGCTTTTATTTGGATTTTGTGTGTGTAAAAGTGTTTTTCCACGCCCCGCTGCGTTAAAAATCCAACATTGGTATCAGAGCATAGGTTGTATGCATATAGATCTGTGGTAAAAATTTCAGAATTTTATGTGCTTGTATGAATTAATTATGATTTTTACAAGTTATATTAGGGATTAATTTTGTCTGATGAGAAATCGTTTCTCAGAATTATTTTGAATGTTGATCTGGGTTCTACAAGTGTTGTAGATCGTCTGGGTATTTTTTTTATAATTTTAGGATGTATAGATTTTTTATTATGAATTTTTGAAGTTGTTGAAATTAAATTCGTAATTTAATAAGTATAATTATATGTATATATAGTATATATATATATTTGTATTATCTGTACATCTGCAAATATGCTTGCTGTTGTCTGTGCTGCTGTGCACGGAAAGAAAGAAGGCAGAGAATGTCAGACGGCGGCACGGGGATCGAGAAGAGAAAAACAGCGGCTGACTGAAAAGGATAGAGGACCGCGCGTCGACCACGCGCGTGTGGGGCTCACGCGCTGGCGTGCCACGCGCGGCGCGTGGAAGACACGCGCTGGTGACATCATGCTGACGTCATGCTGATGTCAGCATAGGGGTTAGGGGCGCGTGAGGCACGTGGGCGCGTGGGCGCGCGTGGGGGGAGGTCTGACACGCGCCTGACAGCGCGTGTGCGCGTGGCGGCGCGTGGGGCACCTTCTTGGGGCGCGTGAGAGTGCGTGGAAGCTCAGAATTGGGCGATTTTGGTGCCGTTGGATTCGTCTTTTCGAGACGCTTCTAATGGTATATTATATGATATTTTAGGAAATTGTTTCGAACTGTTTATAGCTAACAGAAGTGTTTTTAAGCTGTTTTTAACTGTTTAAATTGCTTTTAAATACTTCATGTGATACATAGAGATGTATATTGCTTAGACGAATGTGCTAGATGATGTAACATGCCTACCTTGATGTTTATTCATGTTTATATATGTGATATATGCTTAGTTTATCATGCGATGATAGATTTAGGTGAACTTGAATGAACATAAGGCGTTTGTTAGACAACCTAGTATAGTGAAATTGTTTCATAACCTTAAGAATAATATTATGAATACAATCATGAGATTCTTGTGTTTGTGAAACACGTAATTGAATATGAATTTTCGATATGAGAGAAAGGATGATTCTGTCAACAACAGATTTTTATCTGTAAGAAAGGGTTATTAAGTGACGCCTCTTGACAATGCTCCACCCGATCTGGGAATCATCTGATTATTGATTATTGATTTGAAATATTTAATTTAAAAGGAAGAATCTCTTTATAATATGATTATGATTGTAACGTAATATAATCCCTCTAAAATTAAATAATATCAAGTAGTAATTGGCCAATGACACAACGGGCTTGTGTCGGTCATAGCCTTCCAACATGGTAGAAAGTAGTTCTTATTTTTGAATCATTGTCGTTTCATGCCACAGCCGAGGGCTTTGATTTCGAAATAAGAAATACTTGTCTATTACATAGAGATGTGTACATTGAATAAGAATCTAAAGGTCGTTACGTGCCACAGCCGTGGGCCTTTGGGGACTGATTCAATTGTACGGAATGTTGGGTTAGACTTGACTTAGAATATTGAGTTTGTCGTGCCACAGCCGTGACTCAATCATTCAAGAGGCTAAAGTTTGATTAGGGAATAACATTAGATGTAATTGACAAGAGTTGTCTGCCTATTGAACATTACATGGCGTTTCGTGCCACAGTCGGGGTTGTGTAATGGAATGTAGGATCCCTATTCCCACTAGCATTATGAATGCTTAATTTTTCACGTAGGGGGTTGAATAAATTAGATAAACTAGTGGGAGCCACTTATGAATAAAGACCCGATTCATATAGTGTTTTGAAATGAAATCGAATATTTGCTAAGTGTTGTTATGTGTTTATCATTTACAGATTTACAATATACATTATGTCTTCTGCACTATCACTCAGGAGCATACTAGATGCTCACAAATTGACTGGTCCTAATTATGCTGACTGGCTTCGAAACTTGAGAATTGTTCTCAGGATTGAGAAGCTGGAATACGTGATTGACTCACCTAAGCCTACTGAACCTGCTATTGATGCACATAATGATGAACATGTTGTGTATCGTAAATGGGTAGATGATGCAAATGTTGCTCAATGCATCATGCTAGCTTCCATGAACATTGAGCTACAGAAGCAACATGAGCATATGGATGCTCACACTATCCTCATGCATCTACAAGAATTGTATGATGTGGCGGGGAGGACAGCTCGATATGAGATATCGAAGGAGCTGTTCGGTTGTAGGATGTCTGAGGGATCATCTGTGAATGACCATGTACTTAAGATGATCAATTTGATTGAACGTCTTGGACAACTTGGTTTTGCCATGGATGGGGAGCTGAGCCAAGACTTGGTCTTGCAATCGCTTCCGAGTTTGTTCTCGCAGTTTGTTGTGAACTTTCACATGAATAAGTTGGATGTCAGCCTGCCTGAACTCCACAACATGTTGAAGACTGCGGAATCGAATTTTCCCCCTAAGAAGAGTTCTGTTCTTCTAATTGGTGAAGGTTCCAATCCTAAGAAAAGGAAGAGGAACTCTTCCAAGAAGAAGAAAGTAGGTGAGAAAATGCCGGTTCCACCAAAAGCTGAAGACCCCAAGAGCAAAGTTGTTTGCTTTCACTGTAACAAGGTGGGGCACTGGAAGAGGAACTGCAAGGTTTACCTTGCAGAATTGAAGAAGAAGAAGGGTAGTGAGACTACCGCTTCTGATTCAGGTATGTTCATGATAGAAGTGAATATGTCATTTCTACTTGGGTATTAGATACCGCCTGTGGTTCTCAAATCTGCAATTTGTTGCAGGGACCAAGGAGAAGTAGGACTCTTGAGGAAGAGGAGGTGATTCTACTGATGGAAATGAAGCAAGAGTTGCTGCTGAAGATGTAGAATCATTTCATTTACATATGCCTACGGGCAAGACTATTGTTTTAAATAAGTGTTATTTTGTTCCCTCGATTGTGAGGAATATTATTCCCATGTTAGACTTGGCTGGATTTTTCATTTATTATTGAGAATAATGAATGTTCTATTATTTGAGATAATATTCTTTATGGACGTGGTGCTTTAAATAATGGTCTGTATATATGTGACATAATTTACTTCAGATTGAACAAACTAATAAAAGAAAAGGGATGATGAAAATCTCACTTTATAGTGGCACTGCAGTCTCCATTTAGTGGACATGGAGAGAGGGCTGCAAATTTGCTAGGAATGGTACACAGAGATGTATGTGGACCAATGTCTAAGCAAGCCATTGGTGGATTTTCATACTTCATTACTTTCATAGATGATAGATCTAGATTCAGACATGTGTTTGATGAAACACAAGTTCTGAGGCCTTTGAAAAGTTCAAAGAATATAAGTATGAAGTGGAGAAACAACCAAACATAGTATTATAACTCTTCGATTAGATCGAGGTGGTGAATACTTGAACGGAGAGTTTCTAGATTATCTCAAAGTAAATGGTATAGTCTCCCAGTGGACTCCTCCAGATTGGTATCTGAAAGGAGAAAACGAACTTTGTTAGACATAGTTCGGTCCATGATGAGCTATGCAAATCTTTCAGTATTCCTATGGGGTTATGCATTGGAAACCTCAGCATATTTACTGAATAAGGTGCTTTCCAAATCTGTTCCTCAAACTTCGTATGAGATATGGAAAGAAATGAAACCGAGTCTTAAACACGTTAAGATTTGGGGATGTCCAGCTTATGTCAAGTAAGTTGACCCAGATAAGCTGGAATATCGATCCGTAAAATGTAGTTTTGTGGGATATCCTAAAGAGACTTTAGGGTATTACTTTTGCACCGATCATCGGGTGTTTGTCTCCAGACATGCTACCTTCTTGGAAAAGGAGTTTATCCTTGAAGGAAACAGTGGGAGCAAAATTGAACTTAATGAAGTTCAAGAAGCACAAACTACTACAGATCGAGTGGAAACACCTGTTCTGACTGAACAACCTTTTGTGGAACAGCCCATTCATAGGTCAGGGAGAGTGTCTCGCCAACCTGAGAGGTAATATGGCCTTGTCATTGAGAATGACAATGAGTTATCAATCATTTGATGATGACGACCCTGTGACCTATAATGAGGCTATGAGTAGTGTTGACTCAGAGAAATGGCATAGTGCCATAAAATCCAGAATGGAATCTATGTATACGGTATACAAAAGATAGATTAAAGCAGATGGCCAGGTGGAGACCTATAAGGCCAGGCTTGTGGCAAAAGGATTCAAACAAAGGCAATGGATTGACTTTGATGAAACTTTTTACCTGTAGCCCTGTTAAAATCAGTTCGGATTTTGCTTGCGAATGCTGCTTACTACGACTATGAAATTTGGCAGATGGCCAGATGGTTTTCTTTCCAAGGGAAATGAAAACCTAGTGTGTAAGCTGCTGCGAACCATATGTGGTTTAAAGCAAGCTTCTCGTAGATGGAATATCCGTTTTGATGAGACAATCAAAGAGTTTGATTTTATCAAAAACGCAGATGAACCATGCGTCTACAAAAGGGTTAGTGGGAGCGCGGTAACATTTCTTGTATTGTATTGAATTAGAGTTGACACACATAACAACATAGCAGACCCACTCACAAAGCTACTTTATGGAAGTCACTTTGATCGTCATAAAGATAAGATGGGTATTAGATACCAGAGTGATTGGCTTTAGTACAAGTGGGAGATTGAAAGGAATATGTCCTAAGTCCAATCATGTATTAGGATTTAGGAATAACTTTTATGTAATCTATTTTGATTTCATTGATATTAATAAAGACTTGTTTTGTTTTTATTACGGGCTTTATCTATTTAAGTGTTTAAATAAGATATACCATAGTTTAGAGTAAAGCTTTTTATGGATTATGATGAGATCATAATAGTGAGACCTATAAAGATGATAACTCTAAACTTAAATAGTTCCTGGTCATAGGATTACTAACTGGTAATTAATAATCCGCAAAGATCGGTACATACTATGCTTGCTTCATTATGAAGGATGTCTGTTCTCATAGACATTTGTGTGGTGACACTATAGCTAGTATGTAGGTGCTTATTATAGAATAAGTTCACTGAACATGACTCACCCAGCTGAATAACTGATGGAGTTCACTCATGTGTCAGCAGTTGTTCGCTTAGTGATAGTTGTACAAGTATCCTTAGACTTGAGGTCATCATAGTCATCTTGTGTACACTGAACTATGCTTTGGTTTAGTTCTTAGGCTCCAGGGACAATTATTAGGGCTCTTCTAGGTATAGGAATTTGTACACGAAGATAGTGTATGATCAATAAAGGATCTACCCCTTCCAGTGAAGGAAGCGAATGTTCAAGGCTGATCCACTTATGCTAGTTCAGGAATCTCTGGCCAGAGTGAATGAAATTAGAAAGGAGTTTCTAATTTGCATAGAACTACGCATAATAAATGGTAAGCAAGTGATTAAATTAGATAGGCTTGACACGAGATCCATGCCTTGTATTTAATCGGGACATTGTAGGGTAGAAGGAGTTTATTGTATGGTAACTATTCACTGACAGGTTCTTGGTATTCTAAGCAGTGAATTCATATTATCCGGATAGTCGCGATATGTTGAGAAGCATCACTCACGATGTAGAATAAATGTGATTAATTAATTAATCATATTTAATAAATTAGAGAATTTATATAAATAATGATAAAATAGTTTTATTATTATTTATTTCTACTACCGGCTTAATATTGAACCTACAGGGTCACACCATAAAAAGAGAATGATTTTATGGTGGAGGAATTAATTAATAATGGCTAATAATTATTTATTTGTGAAATAAATAATTAATTGGCAAATTTAATAATTGATTAAATGAGATTTAATTGATTATAAATTAATTAAGAAAAGTTCTTAATATTATTAATTAAGGATTTAATTTTTTGGAAATTAAATCAAGAGAGAGAATTAATTCTAAAGTGTTTAGAAAAAGGATTAATAATTAAAAGGTGTTTTAATTATTAATGAGAATAATAAATGGGATAATAATAATAATATTTATGGGAAAATTTCAGCTGAAAATTTTGCCTATAAATACACTATTATAGACCATATTTTATTCTAACCCTAGAAACCCAAAAGTTTCAGAAAACTAAATTCTCTCCAACTCCTCCTCCTCCTAAAAGTCATTTTCTTGGTGGATACCGGTGGAGTGCTTCACACTTGAGGAGCAACTGCTAAGGATCTCTGATCGTTGTCTCCGAATTATTTTTAAAGGTTAGATTCGATCCCTCAAATTTTTATTCACGATTTATATGCTTTTATTTGGATTTTGTGTGTGTAAAAGTGTTTTTCCACGCCCCACTGCGTTAAAAATCCAACAGGGCCTTCATCTCCCCCTAAGTTCATGCTTCCATCAAATGAAACAGAATCATCATCATTAGAATTTACTCCAAATTCTTCAGATGGCTCACCAGCTGTAGAAGACATTAAATTGACAACAACTTTATCCCTTTGTAGAGATTCTGAAGTATGTACTAGATTTAAAGTCTTCTCTGCCTCCTCATTGCCCTGAGCAGCCAACAGTTGATAGGCTGACACAAGATGAGTAAAAGTGTCAGCATCCAAGGATATGTTATCAATTATAGCTTTGTAATGTTGCTGAAATTGTCTTTCCTTTTCAGTATCATCCACAATCATTGACTCATGAGCAATGGCTGGCTCCACCCTTATATCCTCTGTACCTGCTTTTCTCTCATGTTCTCTCTTTTGTTGCATCAGGGTCTCACCCTGGCTCCCCACCCTCACACCCTCACCTTCACCTACTAAGATGGGACTCCTCTCACTCCCTTTTGCCAATCCTGAAGAAATGGATTGCAGATTTTCACTCATTTCCTCTCCTTTTGCCTGGGAGCAACCCAGCCTCTCACTCAAGACACTCTCCTCTCTCAATCCTAAGAGTGACTGTACAACCATTAAATCTTCTGCACTTGAAATAATTAAAGTTTGAAGCTGTGCGGAGATACTCGACGGATGAGTGATATCCATCGAGTGAGTGGTAATGCTATCCGACGGATAACTGCTGTTAGGCTTATCCGTCGGGATACAATCACTACTCGACGGATGAGCAATATCCGTCGAGAGAGTAGAAATGAATGAGTTAGGAAGAGAAACTATTGTTGACTCTGTGCTGATTGAAGATATTTTGGGCACAGATGTCACAATAGTTTCTGAAAGAATTGGCAAGTGAGCCAACAAATCATCTAAAAGATGATGCTCACTTGCAATAGATTTTGGCTTCCCCAACAGAGTTAAAGAAGGGGAATCAGGAATTGATGTGTTTATCATATCCACATCCAGAGAGTTTGTTGGTGAGTATGGTGTATGAGGTGCTTCTATAACTAGAGATTTTGGCTGTGATTCCACATTTATTGGAGCCACATCAAACTGAACTTGAGAAGGTGCAGTGACTGTGTCTTTAGCACCAGTTTGCACAGTGTTTGTACCCTGTGCATCCCCAGAGGTTTTAGATTTCTTCTTTCTTGTATAAGTTTGGGGTGAGCTTGTGTCCCTAACCCTCTTGGCCTGTGCTCTTGGTTGAGAGTTTTGTTCAATAACTACATCCTTTTGGGAGGATGCAGCTAGAAGTGAGCTTTTATCCTTTTTAAGCACTACAGTTTGTTGGGAAACTGCAGTGTGGCTAGGCTGGGATTCACTCAACTCTCCAACCTTATTCTTGGGGTTTCTTTGATGTTCACCCCTTCCCTCGCCTGACTTTCCCTCCTTCACACTCCCCTCTTTTGTTTTTGTGGATTTTTCAACTGGCATCTTTTGAGAGATACCAGAGGGGGTTTTCTTTGATTTAGATTTGGAAATAGTAGTAGGTTTGGAAGCTTTGGTAGGCAACTGTTTGGTCATTGGTACAGTTGCCATAGCTACTCCTGAATTCAAAGAAATTGTGGAGGTTAGAATAGTTGTAGGGATTGTAATAACCCCAATTTTTTTGAATTTTTTTTGAAACCGTTATGAATAGTGATTTTGCTGATTATGCTGAATAAGAAAACTTTTCATGCCACACTATGTAGGGGTTCTTCTATTGTTATTCTGAGATCTTATTAGTACTTTATATGGGATATAAGTGTATGTAAAGATCGTCAGAATCTAAATTCGAACACTTTGATTTTTCCCGAAAATCCACCAGATACCGAAAGAATTGAGTATAAGGTAACATAATTAAAAGGATTTAAATTCAAGGATTATAAGAGAGGATCATAAAAGGAATATAATGTATTGAGAAAGGTTAAGGGAACCCAAGTAATAAGATCCCGGGTATGATCCCTCAAACGATAAACGAGAACGAAAGTTAAGCGAACTGTATAACAGATCAGCGGTCATTAGCCAAGTAATTAAGAGCTAATCAAAGAGGTTAGTGATGATGATGTCACCACACCAACAAGAAGATGACAAGTGTGGGAAGATGACATAGGAGGATGACCTAAGCATGACCAAAGGGAAGGTATTGTTGGTTGATTTCAAGCCACACAAATTTTACCATGGTTAAAAGGTAACTAACAAAACAAAAGGATATCAACCAAGCCTTTTATGCACAAAGATCAATAAAACAAAGCAAGCTTCTCTCCCCCCCCCTTTTCATCTTCTTCATTTCGAATTTTTCACCAAAATGGTGAATTAGAAATTCAAAACACAAGCTATACTCCATGGAAAATTATAAGGTTTGTTTCTTTGGATCCTATATTTCATAACTAAGAAGAGCAAGTAGTTTGAGTGCTTGAATCAAAGGTTTTCTATCTCAAACAAATCATTTTATTTTAGGGTGAATAGTAACTTTCAAGAACAAATTTTTGATTTTTGATTTTATTTGCAAGGTCAAGGTAGCTTAAGCATATATTAAGGCTTCCATGGACATTCCAAGGATCTTTCATTGATTAAAAGCTTCAAGGAAGGTATAACTCTTCATGATCTTAGTATTAAGATTGTTTGATATAAATGATTATGATGATGGAATGATAGATTAAGTGTAGTAGTTGTTTTGTCATGTTGAGATCTTAGTGGTTAAGTGCTTTTGTTGATTTTGGAGTTAAAAAGTAGCACTAGTTGTTCTTGATGATTCATGGTGTGATTTGAGATTGATTTAAATGGTTTAAAGTGGTTGATGAGTGATATGGTCATATGGTTGTATTGGGATTGATTGGTGATGGTTTGGTGTTGAATTGGTTGGTAACATTTTGGGAAATCGCGTAAACATAGCCGTCGTAATGTCCGATTTACTTTAGGCTGTTTTTGTTCTTAACATTAGGACCCGTGAACTCACTGCTAGGTTTTGACCATTGCCATGATTAGATAGTTCATGTTACGAGCTTCATTTTGATATGTAGTTCGTTTGATTCCGATGTACGGTTTAGGAGAAACGGTCGTTTTAAGGAACGGCATTTCACGACCGAACCATTACCCCTCGCCTTACTTTGAAACCTTGGTTAAGGACCTTAAATGACTAATTGAGGTAAGAAACAATTATGTAAAGTGGATTAGGCAGTTGGTAAGGTACTCGCGAAAGAATAGCCTTTAAAACCTTAATGGTTAATTTATTAAAAAATGGTGGAGCCGAGGGTACTCGAGCGACTTAAGTAAATCGTTAAGCGCGAAAGCGAACGTTAGGACTCTAAATGGTTAAATTATAGTTTCTTAAGCGACCGGGGTTTAATTCGGACTTATGTTGTTGTTCATAGGTTATCGGACCCACTCTAAGCTTAAGTCTATCCGGGAGCACTCAGGCAAGTTTTCTACCCGTATAACTGTTGTTGTGATGTATATGTGTATATGCATGATCTTGCGATAAATGCATATTTGTTATTAGCAAATTCTTGCGATATATTGGAGCATGCTGATATGGTATATATGCATGTCTGTTTCGTAATCTTGATATATATCTGTTGATTCAAATGCTTATAAGTTGCATAATACCTATGCTAGAGATAAGCAGTAGTTGCGTATACCCTTAGTATAGGGGACCCAAAGGTGAACATTTTCTAAAACCGAGAGTCGATGTTCCCGAGTATATTATATATATATATATATATATATATATTTAAATATATATATATATATAAATATTGATATAGTTTTCCAAACTATTAATCGAATAAGGTTTATTCGATAACTTTTATTTTATTTAATGAATATTATTATGAATATTCATTCGAGGGCTTATGACTCTTGTTATTTTATTTAATGAATATTATTACGAATATTCATTCGAGGGCTTATGACTCCTTTTATTTTATTTAATGAATATTATTACGAATATTCATTCGAGGGCTTATGACTCCTTTTATTTTATTTATTGAATATTATTTGAATATTCATTCGAGGGCTTATGACTCAGTTTATATTATTTAATGAATATTATTTGAATATTCATTTGAGGATCTATGACTCCGATTATTTGCTGAGATATATTCTTTATTTTATTAAAGAATAAGGTGTCGATAATCAAACTTATCTTGATTATTCAAAGAAAGATAGTATTTTCGTATAAGTATATCTTTGGTTATTTAATACTCATTTCAAGTATAAGTTTTACAACTTCTACCTCAATTATTTGTATAAAGATTATTCTTTATGGGAATATTATTTAAATAAAAATATTCAGATATTTTCTAATATATTGGGACTGATTTACTTTATTAAATCAGCATTACTCCAAACACTCTTTAAAGTGTTTTCGAGTCTTTAAAATGATTTTTAAAAGTTAGAGCGGATCCCAAAACTCATTTTTATATATTTAAGATCTTCCTTTTAAAGGGGATTTAAATACTCGCTCAAAACCAGAGGGATCCGGCTCTGCGGTGTATTTTATATTCGCAACGAGGTTGCTGTTTTGATAAATGAATTGATTACTTACCCAAGGTTCGGGAAGTAAGTCCATCTATTGAGTCGGCATAAGCAACATAGGATCAGTGGGCGTCCATGAAAGTGTAAGTGGCTCAGTGGGAGTCCATCAAATGCGTAAATGGCTGAGTGGCAGTCCAGCATAAGGTCCTATTGCGGCCACGGTGATGACCAGTGGGGAATTCGTCCATCTACTAGTAGAAAAGGTTACTTACTGGTATCTTTGCCTGATCAGCAAGATATCAGGTTTATGCCAAGGTTTTCTCCTTTCCAAATTCATTGGATATTGCAACTCTGTTTATAATTTTCATAACAGAGGTTTTCAAGGAGTGTATAAAATGTATATATATATAGGTGTATATATATATCGGGACTTAATGAAGTATCTCGTAACTTCATTATTTATAATGATGTTCAAAGATTGAATTTATTCAAATCTTGTCTTGTAGTCTCATCTATGTGATGAACTTTTGAAACTAATTATAACTTGAACGGTGGTAGTTCAAGTAGTATTTGGAAAAGATATAAGTATATTGGAGTATCTTGTAACTTCATCTTTTAAACTTATATCTAGCAAATGATTATCTTATGCATGTCAAAGATTTTCAGAAAAACGTTGAGACAAGGTTAGATATATGAGATCACCTTGCAACGATAGTTTTATACAGTTATAAACTGGAACTCTGTGTATATTATGCATGGAAGAGGACTTCCAAGATTTTGAAAAGTATATATGTATATATACTGAATATTTTGCGACTTCATCGCATTAAGATATCAAACTTGGTCCATTTCTTTTGACCAAGACTTTCATGAGTACTATGAGAAGGCTCATATATAGTTAATCATTATACATATTATTTTGGTGGGCTTGCTGCTCACCCTTACTTTCTTCTTTCATCACACAACAACAGATAGAAAAGATGAACAAGACCAAGCTCCCAATTCGCGAGCGGATAGGAAATGTTCCGCAGTTTCCTATAGGCGTTGATGTCGTTGTAGCTGAGGTAGGAACTACCAATAGGCTAGGCTTTCAACTTTTGTTGTACCAGACTTATGTATCTTTATCAATTGTAATAATGGCAAAGAAATGTAAATCTATTCAGAAACCCTTTTAAGGTGTAATGGCATATAATTTTGGAATAAAATGATTCGTGTCACTTTTGGATATTCATCTTTGAGACTATAACTTGTGGTGTGTGTGTTTATTGTGGGGTCACAGTACAAAGTAGTTGATTATTTATTAAGATTGGGTGTTATTAAGGGAAATGGAACTCGTGACAACCCGGATCCCCGACCCTGGATTTGGGGGTGTTACAAAAATGGTATCAGAGCTAAGCGTTATAAACCTTAGAGATGATGTGACGTTAAGATAATAAGTTCACTAAGATAATAAGAACTTTTGCCAAGTTCATAGTCGGACTACCTAACGTAGTACTGACAGTTAAAACCCTTATGGGAACCCTTATAAATATCGTGATAGAAGCGTAGTTCGTTATCGTATATGGTAGCGGGACTCCGAACCCTGAGGTTGAGGAGCAACAATGCGATGATGTTTTATTACTTATTGGAGATCAGATTATGGATCCGATAGAGCGTCCTAACGCGGGACCGGATGATGTTCATATTGAGGATGTAGCGGTTGAGGATGTTGTCCTAGAAGGGATTGTTGCTGAGAAGAATCCCGTGGAGGATCCTGACAAGAATGAATAAAGGACCACTGAGGAATTGATGACTATGGTTAGGGCGACTACCAGAGGTAGGATTGGCCGGTTACTACCAGAGGTTCGTTCAAGTTCCTAAAGATAGTAGCCCCTTTAACGCGGCTTACTCGTAAGACTGAGAAGTTCGAATGGACAGAGAAATACGAGAACAACTTTCAAGAACTGAAGCAAAGATTGGTGATGGCCCCTATGTTGGCATTGCCGGATGGAAAAAGGAGATTTTGTGGTTTGTATTGACGCTTCACATAAGGAATTAGGGTGCTCTTATACAACACAACAAGGTACTCGCGTACGCGTCAACAAAATTAAGGGAATATAAAATTCGATATCCCCACCTATGAGCTTGGGCTCATGGCAATAGTTTTGCCCTAAAGATTGGAGGCACTACTTGTATGGAGAGAAGTGCGAGAATTACCTAAGCCATAAGTGCTCTAGTACATTTTCACGCAGAAAAGAGCTCAACATGCGCCAAATGAGGTGGTTAGAGCTAATAAAGGATTACGATTATGAGATTCTTTATCATTCGGGGAAAGCCAATGTGGTGGCTGATGCCCTTAGTAAAAAGGAGAGACTCAAGATGATAATGTCTTTGAGAGAGTTTACAAAAGATTTTGAGAAAATGGAAATAGAAGTGAAGGTAACCGGAGCCGGTACCGAAAAGATGTTTGAGATTGCAATACAGTCCGAATTATCGGAAAAGAACATATTGTGCCAGAAAAAGTGATGAATGAAGGCAGAGAGCTAACAATTAGATAAAAGATTAATACCAAGAAAGATGATAAGGGAATAATGAGGTTTTCCCACAGAATTTGGGTTCCAAATGTTCTAGAGCCTAAAGATGAAATCTTAGATGAAAGCTAGTTTGAGGAATAAGATTTAGAGCAAACCCTGAACGTGATAGTCAGGGAGGTCTCCATCAAGATAGAAGGAACCCATAACATAATGAAGTGGAAAATGAGGATTTTAACGTATAAAATAACCCCAAGTATGGGAGAAGGATGAAACATTTCATATTAAGGAAACAGAAAGTCGAGTAAGGAAAGGAGACCCGAAACGGTTCTCCTATACGGCAATTCATGGACCTGTCTAAAAAGAACTTAGACTATTATCCCCAACCACCACCTTGAGGAAACAATGCGGTAGGAAATTCTTTCATGACCTTTAAATCGCTAAGCTCTCAGAGTTCCAAGGAACAGGTTGACCCAGTCGAGGCAAGAGCCTGGTTAAAGGAAATATAGGAATCATTTGAGATTCTAAATGATTAACGAATCACAAAAGACTGTTTTGTCACTTACCCTCCTAAGAGAGAGGCCACCCGCTGGTGAAAGGCCAAGGAAGGCATGGAGCCAGAGATTAGAATAAACTGATTAAAGTTCAGTCAATTGTTTTCGGGAAAGTAACTCCCAAGGTTATGAAGGTAATATAAAAAACTTTAGAGCCAGAACAAAAGCGGACAAGTATGATGAATTATGAATTTAAGTTGTAAAAGTTGTCAAGATTCGTTCTGAGGACACGAATCTAGAATGGCGGGATGTTTGAAATTAATGCTTATGTTGTGGTTGTAATGGAAACGAAAATAAAAGACTGAAAAGGGTAGGAGTATAAAAGGATATAAAGGAAATAGAGTTGAGAAGTGATAAGGGAGTTAGGTATGGGAAACCCTAAGAAACCCTTGCAATAAATATAGAGAAGTATGTCATCATCAGCGCGATGGTGACTGATCATGAGATAAATTCAAGGTTTGAAGACGTAAGCGATACGTATAGTTAATTCCCTTGAAGTTGACAGTATTCGATGAAACTTTGAGATAGATCGATTGATTAATAAGGAAACGCGGATGGACTGAGGAGTCAAGAAAGTAAGAAATTAGGAAAATTGGATGAAGGAAGTGACCTTCAAGAATATGAAGTGTAAGACCGGTGGCTTGATACCCATAAAGGGAGACGTCATGTATGAAAGATATCCCAACATTGAGATGACTGTTGAGATAAACAACAAAAGTAAATAAGGAATTATTAAGAAGAAGTTCACGTTGAAACACGACCAATATCTTCCAGAACACCCTTGTTATCGTTACCCAATTTAGGCAATAAAAGCGGATAACCGTTGTTATCTTTTGGAGGCCATATTGATTGACCTCATTTTGAATACAGATGTTATTGTGAAATTCGGCATATACTATCGAGGTGGGAATAATTGAATAAGACACCCTTATCAGGGATATATGACTTAATTTATCCATGGAAGGATGCATGTACCTTTTTAAAGGTGGAATTAAGGATAAAACATCAGTAACTTAAAATGAATCCTAGGGGAATGCATAAAGGTTGGCATTTCACCCTTAATAGGGATAGTATGATTTTGACAGTATGAATTGGAAAGGATTAAGGTAATAACAACCTTTAAGAATCAGTGGAGAAATTTTTCAGAAGTATATAGACAATGATTCTGGTATTAATAAACGGTATCTTGATATGCCCTGTATCTAGGGAATACAGGAGGAACGATTCAAAAATAACCTAAGAGGTTTTACAAGAAAGAAAGGTAATATTCAAAATTCTCAAGAATAGAAATGTTGATAAAGGAAATATGACGTAATTATAATGATGCCAAGTGGGGCACGTGTTAAATCACGAGAAAGTATGGATTGAACCAGTAATGGTCGAAATTGTTCAGGGCAATTAGGACTTAAGATAAAAGATGTTCTAAGTATGATTGAGAGTCAGTCGTGACAGTGATTAACCTCTAAAGACTGAGGCAATAACTTATGGAAAAATGGTGAAATTTTTTTTTACTCATCAGATTTTAAGGAAAACATCTTCACATAAGCTGTGATTGAAATGAGGTAGAAAATTTATTTGGAGGTGGTTAAAATGACATTGACTGTAAGAAAATTTTACTATCAGGAAAGGCCAAAGAGGTGGCCAACACTTTAAAGGTAAGAGGATAATTATAGGCGCTTGTGCCAAAGGAATACAGTGATGATGGTTAAAGCTAAGAAGGTTGTATTATGGTTTGGAAGATTGACATTCCTTCTGGTGACTGTGCAATACCCAACCGTAATAGTAGTTGGTAAAGGTTTAATTCGTGTAATCGCCATGAGCGGGCTATCTATCTCAGAAGATACTATCTTGAGATAAGCCAGGACCATGTTTCAAAAAGGACTAGACGAACCCTTGAGTTAAGTCTTCTATTTAAGGCATACGATTAAGAATGGTATTAACCTGCTATCGTTGCTTTGACTGAAACTCTTCTGCAATTTTATCTACTTCATGTCATGAAAGTACGTCAGAGTTTGGAGTGTTCTTCATGAATTATGATTGGTGATTATGTTAACTCCTTAGAAGTATTCTATACGACATGTATGGACTCCGTATGGTTAGATATTAAGATTTTATGGAAAGTGAATGACGACGGTAGGTCAGCGGTGGACCATAGTAATGCAGCAATGATTCTGCGAGTAATGAGCTGATTACAACCGTGAGAGTTGTATTGGAATGGATGTTGAGATTGAGTACCACTAATCGGGTCATGGTAGTGTATAAGTTATCATTGATAGACTAATTAAGTAGAGTATCTACCTATTGAATATTTATTCCCTCTTATGAAAAGAGAGTCGTATTACTATATGAGGAAGGTTGCGGTGCAAGCATAGAATTCTAGTAACGATGATGTCTAGAATGAGATCCCAGATTCGATTTTCGATATCGAGGGAGTTTCAAAGGTGATTGTGTATAAGCTCGAGGAAGAGCATGGGTCCATAGAACGATGGACGGAATAGAAAAAATATTTAGGCATGTGAAATGCGATGCGATAATACTTGATATATATACACATATGTTTTATTCTCCTATGACAAACCTCTACAGTTCAGAGGTAGGTTCCATGCCAGATATTTTGTGGCAGTATATTTTTTTTCATATATACAATTCTCTCCAATTCGTTCTTTTCTCTTCTTTTCATTTCATATAAACTGAGAAGAACAACCCTTTCAGAAGGGGAGGTATTGCCGAATGACTTTCTATCTGTGTGATAGAAGCCGAGTAGGATACCAGCTGTTGTTTAATTGCTTGTCAAGTACTAAAGGTTGGCCACCTTCTGTACTAACGATGCAATATAACATGTGTTCATGATCATAGTGATCTCTCAACAAATTCCTTTACTTCTATATGATGGATCAAGCTTTCGAAGATGGAGGCAGCTAGAAAGGAAGTGGTACCAAGTATGGTGGTATTCCGATTCTAACGCGTTAGTGATACTAAGGTTGACGTGGTTATTAAAAGGTTATAGAATGCTAACGAGCAAAAGTATAACCAGTATAATATTAGGAACGGAAGGTAGTAGCGATTATGAACTGGAAAAGAGTGGGTATTGAGAAGCAAAACCTATAGCGCAAAAAGCTATAATAAGAGTATGTGCAATAGACTTGGAAGAATTTGGAATGATCACTTAACACGGATTGAGTTTTCTTACGACAATAGATCATATGTCAGTATTGAGATATCGCCTTATGAGATCCTTGAGGGAAGACAATGTCGATCTCCCTTATGTTAGGATGAAGTTGTAGAGCGCAAGATGCTCGGACCCGCAGTAGTCCAAAGGACCAGGGATATAATAGATCTAATCAGAGGACGGCTGGTAGTAACCCAAGATGGACATAAGAGGTATGCTGATTTGACTCGAAAGGACAAAGAGTATGAAATAGGGGACCTAGTGATGTTATAGGTATCCCTTGGAAAGGATTGATGAGGGTTGGAAAGAAAGGAAAGTTTAAGTCCACGAATTGTTGGACCCTTGGATATACTAAAACATATTGGGAAGTTAGCATACGAGCTAGCCCTACCCCCGAACCTGTAACAAGTTCATAACGTGTTCCACGTATCAATGTTAAGGAAGTGTAATTCGGATGCCAGATAAATAGGGGCATATGAGCGCATAGACATGCAACCCGACGTAACCTATATGGAGCAACCAGGAAGGGTTATAGATTGAAAAGGGACAAGTGCTTAGGAGACGGGTTATCAAACTAGTCAGAGTTTGATGGTAGAACCACAATGTGGGAAAATTACTTGAGGGTTAGAAAGTGCAATGCTAAGAGAGTATCCCTATTCATTTTCTATCTGATTCCGGGACGGAATCCTTTTAAGGAAGGGAGACTGTAATAACCCCAATTTTTTTGAATTTTATTTGAAACCCTTATAAATAGTGATTTTGCTGATTATGCTGAATAAGAAAACTTTTCATGCCACACTATGTAGGGGTTCTTCTATTGTTATTCTGAGATCTTATTAGTACTTTATATGGGATATAAGTGTATGTAAAGATCGTCAGAATCCAAATTCGAACACTTTGATTTTTCCCGAAAATCCACCAGATACCGAAAGAATTGAGTATATGGTAACATGATTAAAAGAATTTAAATTCAAGGATTATAAGAGAGGATCATAAAAGGAATATAATGTATTGAGAAAGGTTAAGGGAACCCAAGTAATAAGATCCCGGGTATGATCCCTCAAATGATAAACGAGAACGAAAGTTAAGCGAACCGTATAACAGATCAGCGGTCATTAGCCAAGTAATTAAGAGCTAATCAAAGAGGTTAGTGATGATGATGTCACCACACCAACAAGAAGATGACAAGTGTGGGAAGATGACATAGGAGGATGACCTAAGCATGACCAAAGGGAAGGTATTGTTGGTTGATTTTGAGCCACACAAATTTTACCATGGTTAAAAGGTAATTAACAAAACAAAAGGATATCAACCAAGCCTTTTATGCACAAAGATCAATAAAACAAAGCAAGCTTCTCTCCCCCCCCCCCTTTTCATCTTCTTCATTTCGAATTTTTCACCAAAATGGTGAATTAGAAATTCAAAACACAAGCTATACTCCATGGAAAATTATAAGGTTTGTTTCTTTGGATCCTATATTTCATAACTAAGAAGAGCAAGTAGTTTGAGTGCTTGAATCAAAGGTTTTCTATCTCAAACAAATCATTTTAGTTTAGGGTGAATAGTAACTTTCAAGAACAAATTTTTGATTCTTGATTTTATTTGCAAGGTCAAGGTAGCTTAAGCATATATTAAGGCTTCCATGGACATTCCAAGGATCTTTCATTGATTAAAAGCTTCAAGGAAGGTATAACTCTTCATGATCTTAGTATTAAGATTGTTTGATATAAATGATTATGATGATGGAATGATAGATTAAGTGTAGTAGTTGTTTTGTCATGTTGAGATCTTAGTGGTTAAGTGCTTTTGTTGATTTTGGAGTTAAAAAGTAGCACTAGTTGTTCTTGATGATTCATGGTGTGATTTGAGATTGGTTTAAATGGTTTAAAGTGGTTGATGAGTGATATGGTCATATGGTTGTATTGGGATTGATTGGTGATGGTTTGGTGTTGAATTGGTTGGTAAAATTTTGGGAAATCGCGTAAACATAGCCGTCGTAATGTCCGATTTACTTTAGGCTGTTTTTGTTCTTAACATTAGGACCCGTGAACTCACTTCTAGGTTTTGACCATTGCCATGATTAGATAGTTCATGTTACGAGCTTCGTTTTGATATGTAGTTCATTTGATTCCGATGTACGGTTTAGGAGAAACGGCCGTTTTAAGTAACGGCGTTTCACGACCGAACCATTACCCCTCGCCTTACTTTGAAACCTTGGTTAAGGACCTTAAATGACTAATTGAGGTAAGAAACAATTATGTAAATTGGATTAGGCAGTTGGTAAGGTACTCGCGAAAGAATCGCCTTTAAACCCTTAATGGTTAATTTATTAAAAAATGGTGGAGCCGAGGGTACTCGAGCGACTTAAGTAAATCGTTAAGCGCGAAAGCGAACGTTAGGACTCTAAATGGTTAAAGTATAGTTTCTTAAGTGACCGGGGTTTAATTCGGACTTATGTTGTTGTTCATAGGTTATCGGACCCACTCTAAGCTTAAGTCTATCCGGGAGCACTCAGGCAAGTTTTCTACCCGTATAACTATTATTGTGATGTATATGTGTATATGCATGATCTTGCGATAAATGCATATTTGTTATTAGCAAATTCTTGCGATATATTGGAGCATGATGATATGGTATATATGCATGTCTGTTTCGTAATCTTGATATATATCTGTTGATTCAATTGCTTATAAGTTGCATAATACCTATGCTAGAGATAAGCAGTAGTTGCGTATACCCTTAGTATAGGGGACCCAAAGGTGAACATTTTCTAAAACCGAGAGTCGATGTTCCCGAGTATATTATATATATATATATATATATATATATATATATTTAAATATATATATATATATAAATATTGATATAGTTTTCCAAACTATTAATCGAATAAGGTTTATTCGATAACTTTTATTTTATTTAATGAATATTATTATGAATATTAATTCGAGGGCTTATGACTCCTGTTATTTTATTTAATGAATATTATTATAAATATTCATTCGAGGGCTTATGACTCCTTTTATTTTATTTAATGAATATTATTACGAATATTCATTCGAGGGCTTATGACTCCTTTTATTTTATTTATTGAATATTATTTGAATATTTATTCGAGGGCTTATGACTCAGTTTATATTATTTAATGAATATTATTTGAATATTCATTTGAGGATCTATGACTCCGATTATTTGCTGAGATATATTCTTTATTTTATTAAAGAATAAGGTGTCGATAATCAAACTTATCTTGATTATTCAAAGAAAGATAGTACTTTCGTATAAGTATATCTTTGGTTATTTAATACTCATTTCAAGTATAAGTTTTACAACTTCTACCTCAATTATTTGTATAAAGATTATTCTTTATGGGAATATTATTTAAATAATAATATTCAGATATTTTCTAATATATTGGGACTGATTGACTTTATTAAATCAGCATTACTCCAAACACTCTTTAAAGTGTTTTCGAGTCTTTAAAATGATTTTTAAAAGTTAGAGCGGATCCCAAAACTCATTTTTATATATTTAAGATCTTTCTTTTAAAGGGGATTTAAATACTTGCTCAAAACCAGAGGAATCCGGCTCTGTGGTGTATTTTATATTCGCAACGAGGTTGCTGTTTTGATAAATGAATTGATTACTTACCCAAGGTTCGGGAAGTAAGTCCATCTATTGAGTCGGCATAAGCAACATGGGCTCAGTGGGCGTCCATGAAAGTGTAAGTGGCTCAGTGGGAGTCCATCAAATGCGTAAGTGGCTGAGTGGCAGTCCAGCATCAGGTCCTATTGCGGCCAGGGTGATGACCAGTGGGGAATTTGTCCATCTACTAGTAGAAAAGGTTACTTATTGGTATCTTTGCCTGATCAGCAAGATATCAGGTTTATGCCAAGGTTTTCTCCTTTCCAAATTCATTGGATATTGCAACTCTGTTTATAATTTTCATAACAGAGGTTTTTAAGGAGTGTATGAAATGTATATATATATAGGTGTATATATATATTGGGACTTAATGAAGTATCTCGTAACTTCATTATTTATAATGATGTTCAAAGATTGAATCTATTCAAATCTTGTCTTGTAGTCTCATCTATGTGATGAACTTTTGAAACTAATTATAACTTGAACGGTGGTAGTTCAAGTAGTATTTGGAAAAGATATAAGTATATTGGAGTATCTTGTAACTTCATTTTTTTTAACTTATATCTAGCAAATGATTATCTTATGCATGTCAAAGATTTTCAGAAAAACGTTGAGACAAGGTTAGATATATGAGATCACCTTGCAACGATAGTTTTATACAGTTATAAACTGGAACTCTGTGTATATTATGCATGGAAGAGGACTTCCAAAATTTTGAAAAGTATATATGTATATATACTGAATATTTTGCGACTTCATCGCATTAAGATATCAAACTTGGTCCATTTCTTTTGACCAAGACTTTCATGAGTACTATGAGAAGGCTCATATATAGTTAATCATTATACATATTATTTTGGTGGGCTTGCTGCTCACCCTTGCTTTCTTCTTTCATCACACAACAACAGATAGAAAAGATGAACAAGACCAAGCTCCCAATTCGCGAGCGAATATTATTTTGCTGCTCACCCTTGCTTGCTTAAGGGAAATGGAACTCGTGATAACCCGGATCCCCGACCCCGGATTTGGGGGTGTTACAGGGATGGATGAACTTACCTCACTTACCTGAGGTGCCTGCATTAAAGGAAAGTAGAACATTGGCACATCCTTGTGATGATTGGCCCTGTTCAAATCTGTAATGAGTCTTCTCTCTTGAACCCAACAATCCAGTTTGTTGTTAGGGTTCTCTAGCATAATCTCTTCACAAAGATGGTTAGCCAATAACATGAGAAATCTAGCATAATACACATTCTTACCTCTTTTATTTAACTCTCCTAATTTGAAACCTAACTCAAACAAGACAAGGTCACTGAAATTATAAAATTTATCTGTAACTAGCATGTATAGCATGTTAAGCATGGAAATATTCACTGAATCAAAATTATTGATTTTTCCAGAGAAAACCTTAGTAACTACATCACACAAGAAACTCCACTCCTTCCTAAGACCCATTCTTCTAATATCACTCAGTTTAGAAGTAGGAAGTGCATAGTGCATGGAATTAAGCATATTTATGATATCAGTGTCATTGTGTGGTGAAGTTACATTGTTATCAGGTATTTTGAAACATGTTTTTATCACATCACTATTGATACAGAATTCTTTACCTTTGATGGTTAGAGTGATGGTCTTATCTGTAGAGCTGTAGGTAGCAGTGGTCCACATCTCTTCAACAACTTCACAGAAGATTGTGGGTGATTCCAGCATGGCGTAATTTAGCTTACAATTATTCACAAAGTCCATCATCTTGTGATAGTCCTTCGATTGCTGAATACCCTTATTGACTAACGCAGTAAAGTTGTTCTTCTCATAAATGAACCCAGTCTGAGACATAATCTTTACTACAGGTGCCATTGTTAGAGAATGAAAGCTTGAAGAGAAGGAGAGTAAGTGCTTGAGAGAGAATGAAATTAGAGCAGTTGAATTTGAGAATGATAAAAGAAAACAATTGCAATGAAATAAGCTTTTATACTATCTCAAAAATAACTGATAAAAAATAATAAAGTAAAGTAAATTAACCAATAGAAATTGCCTAAAATAGCCGTTTAAAAATAAACTGTAAAAATTCCACCTATTGTCCGTCGTGTAATGCTTACAAACTGTAAGTATACTCGATGGATAATGTACAGGGAATTAACGGCTGAGATTAAGACAATCTGACGAATGAGGATAAACTATTATCCGTCGAGACATAAAATATTCCAGAAAAGAATTGATTTTTATTAGCAAATTGTATATCGACGGATGACCAAACTCGATGGATAAGGGTCATCCATCGAGGTGTAAATTTTGACTTAGCCAAAATTTCATCCAAGACTGAAAAATCAATTAAATTTCTGGCTGCTTATCAACTTGCAAAATAACTCAAATAGATTTAAGAGTAATTAAGCATACCTAACTCACTTACCAACCTTAAAAAGGTGGATTCATCCAGTGGCTTACTAAAGATATCTGCAAGTTGCTTCTCACTTGGAACAAAATGAAGCTCCACAGTACCAGTCATTACATGTTCCCTTATGAAATGGTACTTGATGTCTATGTGCTTTGTCCTTGAATGTTGCACTGGATTTTCAGTGATGGCAATTGCACTTGTGTTATCACAGAAATAGGAATCCTCTCAACTTGCAAACCATAGTCCAGCAATTGATTTCTCATCCATAAAATATGTGCACAGAAACTGCCAGCAACAATATATTCAGCTTCAGCTGTAGAAGTAGAAACTGAATTTTGCTTTTTACTGAACCAGGACATAAGCTTATTTCCTAGAAATTGTCAGGTTCCTGTTGTACTCTTTCTATCAATTCTACAACCTGCATAATCTGCATCTGAATAACCAGTTAGATCAAAACCAGAATCTCTAGGGTACCAAATGCCAAGGTTTGGTGTTCCCTTGAGATATCTGAAAATTCTCTTAATAGCTATTAAGTGAGATTCTCTAGGATCAGCCTGAAATCTTGCACATAAACAAGTAGCAAACATTATATCTGGCCTACTAGCTGTTAAGTACAGAAGTGAGCCAACCATACCCCTATAACTTGAAATATCCACAGACTTTTCAGTAGTGTTTAATTCAAGCTTAGTTGCTGTGGCCATGGGAGTTTTTGCAGATGTGCAATCCATTAGATCAAACTTCTTTAAAAGATCAAAATTATATTTAGTTTGACTAATGAATATTCCATCACTAACTTGCTTAACTTGTAAACCAAGAAAGTAAGTTAGTTCTCCCATCATACTCATTTCATACTTACTTTGCATCAATTTGGCAAACTTTTTGCAAAGTTTCTCATCTGTAGAGCCAAAAATAATATCATCTACATAAATTCGAACAAGTATACTAAAGCCATTAACATTCCTGAAAAATAAAGTTTTATCTACAGTACCTCTTGTGAAGTGATTTTCCAAAAGGAACTTTGATAAAGTGTCATACCAGGCTCTAGGTGCTTGCTTCAGTCCATAAAGTGCTTTCAAAAGACAATAGACATATTCTGGAAAATTTGGATCTTCAAAACCAGGAGGTTGACTGACATACACTTCTTCCTCCAAATCTCCATTCAGAAAGGCACTTTTGACATCCATTTGATAGACTTTGAAATTGGCATGTGCTGCATAGGCTAAGAAGATTCTGATGGCTTCAAGTCTGGCAACAGGAGCAAATGTTTCATCAAAATCTATTCCTTTTTGCTGACAATAGCCCTTAGCAACCAATCTAGCTTTGTTCCTGACTACCATGCCATTTTCATCCATCTTGTTTCTGAATACCCACTTGGTGTCTATTGGATTCTTTCATTTAGGCTTGGGTGCCAGCTTCCATACATTATTCCTTTCAAATTGGTTTAGCTCCTCCTGCATAGCTAAAATCCAATCAGGATCCAACAAAGCTTCTTCTACCTTCTTTGGTTCTTTCTTGGAAAGAAAGCTGCTGTATAGACATTCTTCCTGAGTTGCTCTTCTTGTTTGAACTCTAGAAGAAACATCACCAATGATAAGCTCAAATGGGTGATCTTTTGTCCATTTCCTTTGTTGAGGTAGATTAGCTCGAGATGAAGAAACCTCATTGTTGTCTTGATGTGTGATCGAGTTTTGATTGTTGGAAACTACCCATGAGTTTGTGGATCTTTGATTTGAGAAAGGGGAACTTTCTATAGGTGATCTATCTTGACCTCCCGCTCCTTTTGATAACCCGACGGATGGTGAATTTTGAGTACCGACGGATGAGGCAGGTTGTCTCCCGAAGGATAACGCAGATTGCCTCCCGACGGATGAAGCATTATGCAACTCGACAGATGTTGAGTTTTGTGCTTCATTGGTAGTAGATTTATCTGCATTATCCTTAGACACTGTTTCTTGATCACTTTCATCATCACTGTCATCACTAACCATCTCCACATTGTCAAATTTGAGGCTCTCATGGTAATCTCCATCTTTCAGTTCTTCAATCTTTTTATCATCAAACACAACATGTATAGATTCCACAACAATGTTGGTTCTTAGATTGTAGACTCTATATGCTTTACCAACAGCATATCCAACAAAAATTCCTTCATCTGCTTTAGCATCAAACTTCCCATTTTGATCAGTTTGATTTCTCAGAATATAGCATTTACAACCAAAGACATGAAGAAAGTTTAGAGTTGGTTTCTTGTTCTTGAACAATTGATAGGGAGTCATGCATCTTTCTTGATTAACCAGAGAAATATTCTGAGTGTAGCAAGCAGTATTTACAGCTTCAGCCCAGAAATATGTTGGCAGTTTAGATTCTTCAAGCATTGTCCTTGCAGCTTCAATAAGTGATCTGTTCTTCCTTTCCACTACTCCATTCTGTTGTGGAGTCCTTGTTGCTGAAAACTCATGCAGAATCCCATTTTCCTCACAAAATGCTCTCATGACAGAATTCTTGAACTCAGTTCCATTGTCACTCCTGATTCTTCTAACTTTGAAATCAGGATGATTGTTGACTTGCCTTATGTGATTGATGATGATTTCACTAGCCTCATTTTAGACTTTAGGAAATATGTCCAAGAGAACTTTGAGAAATCATATACAATTACTAGGCAAAATCTTTTCCTTGAGATGGACAATACATTGACTGGTCCAAACAAATCCATGTAAAGCAGTTGCAAAGGCTCTTCAATTGTTGAATCAAGTTTCTTCCTGAATGATGCTTTAATCTGCTTCCCTTTTTAGCAGGCATCACACGGTCCATCCTTTGAAAACTCCACTAGAGGAATGCCTCTTACCAGTTTTTTCTTTACCAGCTCATTCATGGTCTTGAAGTTTAAATGGGATAGCTTCTTGTTCCATAGCCAACTTTCATCTTGACTTGCTTTATCGAGAAGACAAGTTACAGATTCTTCATTAGATGAGTTAAAATCAGCTAGATACACATTTCCTCTTCTCACGCCAGTGAGAACCACTTTGTTGCTTCTTTTATTAGTCACAACACAGGCTTCTGAGTTTAAGGTTACTAAATTGCCTTTATCACAAAGCTGGATGATACTCAACAGATTGTGTTTGAGACCATCCACTAGGGCAACCTCCTCAATGATGACATTGTCCTTTGAAATCAAGCCATATCCCACAGTATAACCCTTGTTATCATCTCCAAAAGTAATACTTGGGCCAGCTCTCTCCTTAAACTCTGTGAGCAGGGTAGAATCACTAGTCATGTGTCTTGAACAACCACTATCCATGTACCGAAGATTCTTTTTGTTTCCCTACACACATTAAAAACAAATCAAGTTGATTTTGGTACCCAAGTTTCCTTGGGTCCTGCCTTGTTAGCTTTCTTTTTCTGTTTCTTAGGTCTTATCTCATTTGACTTAGGAATTTCAGATTCATCCTTAGTCATTTGGGTTGGACCTTTGAAACCATTCATTGTAACAGAATTATCATGCATATTATGACTAACAGGAAATTGCATGCTTGGTGTAAACATGTTATTCCAGTAAGGCATGCTAAATGGCATTTGTGGCATACTATATGTAGCATAATAAAGATTAGGTGCAAATGGCATATTAGCAAACTGTGCATTCACGTTCTGTGTAGGCATAACATTAACAGGCATGGGAGGCATGACATTCATGTTAGGAAATTGAGACTGAACAGACATGGGAGTAGGCATGGCAGATTTGTAATTAACAGATAAATGATTTACACTACGACACTTGACACAGATTTTTCTAGGAGCATATTTATCAGGTGTGTAGTTATTGTGTTTGTTAATCCCTACTTTACCATTCCTATTATTTTTCCTTTTAGTCTTTGTTTTTACCTCAATTTTCTCAAGTCTGTCACTTAACTGTTTGACAGTCATGTGACCAACATTAGCCTTTTTTCCTTTCTTAACTTGACTTGACTCTCCTGAAACAAAGTTCTTGGAAACAGACCCATACTTCTCATTCAGCTTAACTAGTTTGGCTTTGCTAATGAGTTTGCTCACAGCCGACGGATGAGGATTTTCATCATTTGACGAATAACACTTTTTGTTATCCGATGGATAGTCCTCATCATCCGTCGAGTCTACATCTGTTAGCAGTCCATCTACCAAATTGGATTCTAGTTTCTCTTTGTTCTTTTTCCAAGCTTCATCACAGAAAGACTCAATTCCTTGAACTTTGGTGATTTGAGCTGGACATCCCTGGATGTTTTCCATGCTTTAATTACCTCTTGTTCACGCTCGAGCTGCTTCTTTAACTCTTCCTTTTTCAAGGACTCAGTTAATTCCTCCTTGGCAATCTTACATTCAATTCTTAATTTCTCAAAATCAATAAACTGAGACTCAAGCACATTATTCCTCTCACTTAAAAACAAATTGTTTTCTTTGATTTTAGCATTTTCTTTTATTGTGAATATGTTGTGTACCTGATGATCACTTAAACAAAACATCTAAGTAGATTTTACTTAGTGAAATATTGTAGCACTCGACGGATAAGAATTATAGTCCCGACGGATAACTCATTATAGTCCCGACGGATGATTAACTTATTATCCATCGAGTGAGTAGCTTATGTAATAATAAGTTTGTAGCACAGTGATGTATGCACCTTTGTATAGAATTTGTAGTAGCATATAAGTCATGTTGACTTTAACTAGATATGCAGAATAGGTTGATTAATTGTACATAAGTAATATCTTGTAATTCTGTGTAAGTGAAATGAAGTCAAGTGCCAAAATAGCTACCGACGGATGATTAACAAAGCCTTCGACGGATGATCAAATGACTATCAATGGATGTTTAACATAGCAGTCGACGGATGATCAATTAAGTCATCGACGGATGATCTGAAAGTCGACGGATGATCATATTAAGAATTCAAACATCAGTTGAACAGTGAAAGCTGACACACAGCCGTCGAGTTGGATACAAACACATTGTGGAAGCCCATTAACTGGGTAATAGAGGACGAAAAGCAGCAAAGATTAAGACTGTTAGATTTTATATTTGTTCAGTCTTTTTGACTTTGTAATCTTGGTATTATATAAACAAAGAGAGTAGCAAATAGAAAAATAACTGAGATAGCTGAGAAACACAAAAACAGAGAAATCTTTGTAAGCATAATCTTTAGCATTTCCTGTATTCTTAGCAGTTCCATTTGTAAGCAGCTGTGGGCATTTCTGCACACAGAGTCCTCTCGATATATTATATATATCTCTGGTGAAATTGTTTAAATCCACCAGAAAGTTTTTTAAAGACTCTTATTTTTAATTACTTATGTTTTGATTCATTTGAGTTTATATTCCGCATTGTGCTAATCAAAACAAATATATCAATAATCGAGTTGAACATTTTTATTTCAAGAAAAAGGTTCAAGAATTCCTTTCAACCCCCATTCTGTAATTCTTGCTACATTGTCAAGGGACTAACAATTGGTATCAGAGCAAGCTCTTAATCTACAAAGAGTTTAAAGATCAAAACAATTCAGCAAGATGAACAAGAAAGATGTTGGAGTCAAGATTCCTTTTCTTGATAAAGATAATTACCATCATTGGAAGGTAAAGATGCATCTTCATATGCTTTCTCAAGATGAGGCCTATGTGGACTGCATAGAAAGAGGCCCTCATGTTCCAATGAGAGCTGCAACAGGAAATGAGCCATCGGTTCCAAAGCCAAGGCATGAATGGTCTGATCCTGACATTGAACAAGTCAGGAAAGATAAAAAGGCCATGAACATTCTGTTCAATGGTGTTGATGCAGACATGTTTGATAACATCATCAACTGCAAGACTGCCAAGGAAGTTTGGGACACAATACAGATAATCTGTGATGGTACTGAGCAAGTAAGAGAAAATAAAATGCAGCTCCTGATTCAGCAATATGAGCATTTTCACAATGAAGAAAGTGAGTCACTCACTGACATTTTTAGTAGATTCCAAAAACTACTAAATGCTCTTAAGTTGCATGGAAGAGTCTATCAGACTAAAGACTCCAATCTGAAATTTCTCAGATCTCTTCCAAAGGAATGGAAACCAATGACAGTCTCATTGAGAAACTCACAAGATTATAAGGAGTTTACTTTAGAGAGACTGTATGGCATTCTGAAAACCTATGAGCTTGAGGTAGAGCAGGATGAAAGAATAAAGAGAGGAAAGAAGAAAGGAGGATCCATTGCACTAGTTGCTGATCTGGAAAAGGAGAAAGAAGTGAAGATGGAAGCTGTGGAATCAACTTCAAAGGTCTGTGAAAGCAAGGGTAAGGGGCTAGCTGCAGAAAATGAAGATTCATTGAGCCAAGATGATATGGAGGACATTGATGAGCACCTAGCATTCCTTTCAAGAAGATTTTCCATACTCAAGTTCAAAAAGAACTTTGGAGCAGCCAAGCCAAATAGAAACATGGTGGATAAGTCAAAATTTAAATGTCTCAAATGTGGCTTGGCAGGGCATTTTGCAAATGAGTGTAGAAAGTCAGATTCCAGTAAGAAAAGATTTGAGTCTGTAGATTACAAGCAAAAATACTTTGATCTACTCAAACAAAAGGAAAGGGCTTTTATTACACAAGAGAATGACTGGGCAGCTGATGGTTTGGATGAAGATGAAGATGTCAGCTATGTCAATCTAGCCCTTATGGCCAAGTCTGATGAAATAGAGACAAGTTCCTCAAGCAATCAGGTAATCACTACAAACCTTGCACATTTATCTAAAGCTGAGTGTAATGATGCAATAAATGACATGTCTACAGAATTGTATCATTTGCGTGTTACACTTAAGTCTCTCACTAAGGAAAATGCTAAAATCAAAGAAAATAACTTGTTTTTAAGTGAGAGGAATAATGTGCTTGAGTCTCAATTTTTTGAGTTTGAGAAACTAAAAATTGAGTGTAGGATTGCCAAGGAAGAATTAACCGAGTCCTTGAAAAAGGAAGAAATTTTGAAGAAGCAGCTCGATCGTGAACAAGAGGTGATTAAAGCATGGAAAATATCCAGAGATGTTCATGCTCAAATCACCAAGGTTCAAGGAATTGAGTCTTTTTGTGATGAAGCCTGGAAAAAGAATAAGGAGAAACTAGAACCTATTTTGGTAGATGGGTTACTGACATATGTAGACTCGACGGATGATGAGGACTATCCATCGGATAACAAAAATTGTTATCCGTCGAATGATAAAAATCCTCATCCGTCGGCTGTAAGCAAACCCATTACCAAACCCAAATTAATCAAGCTAAATGATAAGTATGGGTCTGTTTCCAAGAACTTTGTTTCAGGAGAGTCAAGTCAAGCTAAGAAAGGGAAAAAGGCTAATGTTTGTCACATGACTATCGAACAGTTAAGTGACAGACTTAAGAAAATAGAGGTAAAAACAGAGACTAAAAAGAAAAACAATAGGAATGGTAAAGTAGGGATTAACAAACACAATAACTACACACCTGATAAATATGCTCCTAGAAAGATCTGTGTCAAGTGTGGTAGTGTAAATCATTTGTCTGTTAATTGCAAATCTGCCATGCCTACTCCCATGTCTGGTCAACCTCAATTTCCTAACATGAATGACATGCCTCCCATGCCTGTTAATGCTATGCCTACACAGAACATGAATGCACAGTTTGCTAATATGTCATTTGCACCTAATCCATATTATGCTGCATATAATATGCCTCAAATGCCATTTAGCATGCCTTACTGGAATAACATGTTTGCACCAAGCATGCCATTTCCTGTTAGCCATAACATGCATGATAATTCTGTTGCATTTAGTGGTTTCAAAGGTACAACCCAATTGACTAAGGAAGAATCTAAAATTCCTAAGTCAAATGAGATTAGGCCTAAGAAACAGAAGAAGAAAGCTAACAAGGCAGGACCCAAGGAAACTTGGGTACCAAAATCAACTTGATTTGATTTTGATGTGTGCAGGGAAACAGAAAGAATCTTTGGTACTTGGATAGTGGCTGTTCAAGACACATGACTGGTGATTCTACCCTGCTCACAGAGTTTAAGGAGAGAGCTGGCCCAAGTATCACTTTTGGAGATGACAGCAAAGGTTATACTGTGGGATATGGCTTGATTTCAAAGGATAATGTCATCATTGAAGAGGTTGCCTTAGTGGATGGTCTCAAACACAATCTGTTGAGTATCAGCCAGCTTTGTGACAATGGCAACTCAGTAACCTTCAACAAAGAAGCCTGTGTTGTGACTAACAATCAAAACAACAAAGTGGTTCTCACTGGTGTGAGAAGAGGAAATGTGTATCTAGCTGACTTCAACTCAACTAAAGCAGAATCTGTAACTTTTCTTCTCAGTAAAGCAAGTCAAGATGAAAGTTGGCTATGGCATAAGAAGTTATCCCATTTAAACTTCAAGACCATGAATGAGCTGGTAAAGAAAGAGCTAGTTAGAGGCATTCCTCTAATGGAGTTTACAAAGAATGGACTGTGTGATGCCTGCCAAAAAGGGAAGCAGATCAAAGCATCATTCAGGAAGAAACTTGATTCAGCAATTGAAGAGCCTCTGCAACTCCTTCACATGGATTTGTTTGGGCCAGTCAATGTATTGTCAATTTCAAAGAAAAGATTTTGCCTAGTAATTGTAGATGATTTTTCAAAGTTCTCTTGGACATATTTCCTAAAGTCTAAAGATGAGGCTAGTGAAATCATCATCAATCACATAAGGCAAGTTAACAATCATCCTGATTTCAAAGTTAGAAGAATCAGGAGTGACAATGGAACTGAGTTCAAGATTATGTCATGAGAGCATTTTGTGAGGAAAATGGGATCTTGTATGAGTTTTCAGCAGCAAGGACTCCACAACAGAATGGAGTAGTGGAAAGAAAGAATAGATCTCTTATTGAAGATACAAGGACAATGCTTGAAGAATCAAAATTACCAACATATTTCTAGGCTGAAGCTGTAAACACTGCATGCTACACTCAGAACATCTCTCTGATTAATCAAGCAAGATGCATGACACCTTATCAATTGTTCAAGAACAAGAAGCCAACTCTAAACTTTCTTCATGTCTTTGGATGTAAATGCTATATTCTAAGAAATTAAACTGATCAAAATGGAAAGTTTGATGCTAAAGCAGATGAAGGAATTTATGTTGGATATGCTGTTAGTAAAGCATATAGAGTCTACAATCTAAGAACCAACATTGTTGTGGAATCTATACATGTTGCGTGTGATGATAAAAAGATTGAAGGACTGAAAAATGGAGATTACCATGAGAGCCTCAAATTCGACAATGTCGAGGTGGTTAGTGATGATGAGAGTGATCAAAAAACAGTGTCTAAGGATAATGCAGACAAATCTACCACCAATGAAGCACAAAACTCAACATCCGTCGAGTTACATAATGCTTCATCTGTCGGAAGGCAATCTGTGTTATTCGTCGGAAGACAACCTGTCTCATCCGTAGATACTCAAAATTCACCATCCATCGGGTTATCAAAAGGAGCAGGAAGTCAAGGCAGATCACCCATAGAAAGTACCCCTTTCTCAAATCAAAGATCCACAAACTCAGGGGGAGTTTCTAGCAATCAAAACTCAATCACACATCAAGACAACATTGAGGTCTCTTCATCTAGAGCTAATCTACCTCAACCAAGGAAATGGACAAAAGATCACCCCTTTGAACTGATTATTGGTGATGTTTCTTCTAGAGTTCAAACCAGGAGAGCAACTCAAGAAGAATGTCTATACAACAGCTTTCTGTCAAAGGAAGAACCAAAGAAGGTAGAAGAAGCCTTGTTAGATCCTGATTGGATTTTAGCTATGCAGGAGGAGCTAAACCAATTTGAAAGGAATAAAGTGTGGAAGCTGGTACCCAAGCCTAAAGGAAAGAATCCAATAGACATCAAATGGGTATTCAGATACAAGATGGATGAAAATGGCATAGTAGTAAGGAACAAAGCCAGATTGGTTGCTAAAGGCAATTGCCAGCAAGAAGGAATAGATTTTGATGAAACATTTGCTCCTGTTGCAAGACTTGAAGCCATCAGAATCTTCTTAGCCTATGTAGCCCATGCCAATTTCAAGGTCTATCAAATGGATGTCAAAAGTGCCTTTCTGAATGGAGATTTGGAGGAAGAAGTGTATGTTAGTCAACCTCCTGGCTTTGAAGATCCAAATTTTCCAGAGTATGTCTATTATCTACTGAAAGCACTTTATGGACTGAAGCAAGCACCTAGAGCCTGGTATGACACTTTATCAAAGTTCCTTTTGGAAAATCATTTCACAAGAGGTACTGTAGATAAAACTCTATTTTTCAGAAATGTTAATGGCTCTAGCATACTTGTTCAAATTTATGTAGATGATATTATTTTTGGCTCTACAGATGAGAAACTTTGTAAAAAGTTTGCCAAACTGATGCAAAGTAAGTATGAAATGAGTATGATGGGAGAACTAACTTACTTTCTTGGTTTACAAGTTAAGCAAGTTAGTGATGGAATATTCATTAGTCAAACTAAATATATTTTTGATCTTTTAAAGAAGTTTGAGGATTGCACATCTGCAAAAACTCCCATGGCCATTGCAACTAAGCTTGAACTAAACACTACTGAAAGGTCTGTGGATATTTCAAGCTATAGAGGCATGGTTGGCTCACTTCTGTACTTAATAGCTAGTAGGCCAGAAATAATGTTTGCTACATGTTTATGTGCTAGATTTCTGGCTGATCCTAGAGAGTCTCACTTAATAGCTATTAAGAGAATTTTCAGATATCTCAAGGGAACACCAAAACTTGGCATTTGGTATCCTAGAGATTCTGGTTTTGATCTAACTGGTTATTCAGATGCAGACTATGTAGGTTGCAGAATTGACAGAAAAAGCACAACATGAACTTGTCAATTTCTAGGAAACAAGCTTGTGTCCTGGTTCAGTAAAAAGCAAAATTCAGTTTCTACTTATACAGCTGAAGCTGAATATATTGCTGCTGGCAGTTGCTGTGCACAGATTTTATTGATGAAAAATCAATTGCTAGACTATGGTCTGCAAGTTGAGAGGATTCCTATTTTCTGTGATAACACAAGTGCAATTGCCATCACTGAAAATCCAGTGCAACATTCAAGGACAAAGCACATAGACATCAAGTTCCATTTCATAAAGGAACATGTAATGAATGGTACTGTAGAGTTACATTTTGTTCCAAGTGAGAAGCAACTTGCAGACATATTTACCAAGCCACTGGATGAATCCACCTTTTCTAGGTTGGTAAGTGAGTTAGGTATGCTTAATTACTCTTGAATCTATCTGAGTTATTTTGCAAGTTGAAAAGTAGCCAGAAATTTAACTGATTTTTAGTCATGAATGAAATTTTGACTAAGTCAAAATTTGCATCTCGACGGATGACCATTATCCATCGAGTTAAGTCATCCGTCGATATACAATGTGCAAATAAAAATCAATTATTTTTCTGGAATCTTTTAAAACTCGACGGATAACAGTTTATCCTCATCCGTCGAAGTGTCTAAATCTTAACCGTTAATTCCCTGAACATTATCCATCGAGTATACTTACAGTTTGTAAGCATTACATGACGAATAATGAGTGGAATTTTTACAGTTTATTTTTAAAATGGCTAATTTAGGAAATTTCTATTGGGTAATTTACTTCTCTTTATTATTTTTATCCTTTGTTTTTGAGCAAAGTATAAAAGCTTATTTCATTCTAATCATTTTCTTTTATCATTCTCAAATTCAACTGTATCTATTTCATTCTCTCTCAAGCAAAAATCCTCTTTCTCTTCAAGCTTTTCTTCTCTAACAATGGAACCTGTAGTAAAGATTATGTCTCAGACTGGGTTCATTTATGAGAAGAACAACTTCACTGCTTTGGTCAACAAGGGAATTCAGCAATCAGAAGACTATCACAAGATGATGGACTTCGTGAAGAACTGCAAGTTAAGTTTTGCCATGCTTGAATCACCCACAATCTTTTGTGAAGTTGTAGAAGAGATGTGGACCTCTGCAATTTACAACTCTACAGACAAAACCATCACTCTGACCATCAAAGGTAATGAATTCTGTATCAATAGTGATGTGATAAAAGCATGTTTCAAGATTCCAGATGATAATGTAACTTCACCACACACTGACACTGATTTGATCAATATGCTTAATTCCATGCATTATGCACTTCCTACTAATAAGCTAAGTGATATTAGGAGATTAGGTCTTAGGAAGGAATGGAGTTTTATGTGTCATGTTGTAACTAAAGTTTTCTCTGGAAAAATCAGTAATTTTGATTCTGTGAACATTTCCATGCTTAACATGCTATACATGCTAGTTACAGACAAATTTTACAATTTCAGTGACCTTGTCATATATGAGTTAGGTTTTGAACTAGGTGAGTTAGCCAAAAGGGGAAAGAACGTATATTATGCTAGATTTTTTATGCTATTGGCTAACCATCTTTGTCAAGAAATTGCACTTGAGAACCCAAACAACAAATTAGCTTGTTGGGTTCAAGAGAGAAGAATCATTGCAGATTTGAACAGAGCCAACCACCATAGGGATGTGCCAATGTTCTATTTCCCTGTAATGCTGACATCTCGGGTAAGTGAGGTAAGTTCATCCATACCCTCAACTATTCCAATCTCCACTATTTCTTTGACTTCAGGCATAGCTATGGCAACTGTGACAATGACCAAACAGTTGCCTACCAAAGCTGCCAAATCAACTGTAATTTCCAAATCCAAATCAAAGAAAACCCCCTCTGGTATCTCTCAAAAGGTACCAGTTGAAAAATCTACCAAAGCCAAAAAGGGGAGTGTGAAGGAGGGTCAGATAGGTGAGGGAAGGGGTGAACATCAAAGAAACCCCAAGGATAAGGTTGGAGAGTTGAGTGAATCCCAGCCTAGCCACACTGCAGTTTCCCAACAAACTGCAGTGCTTAAAAAGGACAAAAGCTCACTTCTAGCTGCATCCTCCCAAAAGGATGTAGCTATTGAACAAAGATCTCATCCAAGAGCACATGCCAAAAGGGTTAGGGACACAAGCTCACCCCAAACTTATACTAGAAAGAAGAAATCCAAAACAACTGGGGATGCACAGGGCTCACATACAGTGCAAACTGGTGCTAAAGACACAGTCCCTGCACCTTCTCAAATTCAGATTGATGTGGCTCCAATAAATGTGGAGTCACATCCAAAATCTCTTATAATAGAAGCCACTGAAACACCATACTCACCAACTAACTCACTGGAAGTGGATATGATAAACACTTCAATTCCTGATTCCCTTTCTTTAACTCTGTTGGGGAAGCCAAAATCTAGTGCAAGTGAGCATCATCTTTTAGATGATTTGTTGGCTCACTTGTCAATTCTTTCAGATACCATTGTGACATATGTGCCTCAAATAACTTCAATCAACACAGAGTCAACAATAGTTTCTCTTCCCACCTCATTCATTTCTACTCTCTCGATGGATATTGCTCATCCGTCGAGTAGTGATTGTATCCCAACGGATAAGCTTAACAGCAGTTATCCGTCGGATAGCTTTACCACTCACCCGATGGATATCACTTATCCGTCGAGTGTCTCTGCACAACTTCAAACTTCAATTATTTCTAGTGCAGAAGATTTAGTGGTAATACAATCACTCTTAGGACTGAGAGAGGAGAGTGCTTTGAGTGAGAGGCTGGGTTGCTCCCAGGCAAAAGGAGAGGAAAAGAGTGAATCTCAGCAATCCATTTATTTAGGATTGGTAAAAGTGAATGAGAGGAGTCCCACCTTAGTAGGTGAAGGTGAGGGTGTGAGGGTGGGGAGCCAGGGTGAGACCCTGATGCAACAAAAGAGAGAATATGAGAGAAAGGCAGGTACAGGAGAAATAAGGGTGGATCCAGTCATTGCTAGTGAGTCAATGATTGTGGATGATGCTGAAAAGGGAAGACAATTTCAGCAACATTATAAAGCTGAAATTGATAACATTTCCTTGGATGCTGACACTTTTACTCATCTTGTGTCAGCCTATCAATTGTTGGCTGCTCAGGGCAATGTGGAGGCAGAGCAGACTTTGAATTTGGTGCACACCACATAATCTCTTCAAAGAGATAAAGTTGCTGTTAACAGGATGCCTTCTCAAGCTGGAGAGCCATCTGAAGAATTTGGAGTAAATTCTAATGATGATGACTCTGGTTCTTTGGATGGAAGCATGAACTTAGGGGGAGCTGAAGGCCCAAGTTCTGCTTTAAGTTTACCTGAATGGGCATGGGCAAAGGAATCTACACCGATACAAATTGAGGTGTCTTTGGTCAAACAAGTAATAGCTATTCAACAGGCACTTCAGGAAACTTCAGATGCTGGTACCAAGGCTGTTCTTCAAGCTCACCTAGACTCTCTACATCTAATGAAGATCCAGTACTTAAGACAGAATCTCAGTGTGGATGAATTGAAAAGAGATATAGCTGACTTGAAGACCTATAACTCTGAGAAGCTGGATTCAGTAATGCCATATGGTACCATGCAAGATCTACTACTAAGATTGAGGAGAGAATCAGACTCTGAAAAGAAGCTAGCCAAGCTGGAAAACAGAGTTCAAGTTATTGAAGATTCAGTGGCTATTCTTCTTCAAAATCAACAGACTCAGACAAATCTTCTCATGCAACTGGCTAAAGTACAAGGCCTAACTCCTCAACTTGATGATAACAAAAAGGGGGAGAGAGAATCAAGTAAGGGGGAGAAAGGACCAATAGAGGGGGAGAAACTTTAAGTACAAATCAGCAAAGTAATTGTACCTTCAATTACTATCTCCAAGCCACCAGTTGCAGATGGTATAGATCTAATTGAAGCAGCAGCAGCAAATTTGAAAGTTGTTGAAAAAGGAAAGTTGAGTTTAATCAACTGGGAAAAGATTGATGAGGAAATTCAGAGAAAGTTTAAACTAGTTGAGGAGCCAGTTAAGTCAGCCATCCATCACTCTCATGTCAAGCCATCAGTGTGAATGAGATGAGCATGAACTATTTGGAGAAAGGACAATCTTCCTGCATCAAATCATAAAAGGATGAAATAATTCTCAAACCAAGGGCAAATTATCCAAAGTCATCTTTGAAGAATCCCTTGGACACTGTATATGAGACACCCAAGCCTGATGAAAAGAAGCTTCTGTCAAGATCCATTGTCTTCTATAAAGATCCAGCTGATTCAGCCTCAAAAAGGAGAATTGCTAAGATATTCAGAAATGGAAAGGAAATTTGTGTGGTAGTTGGACATCCACAATTTTCTCAAGCAAAGAAAGAAGAGAAAGCAAGATTAAAGAAGGAAAAGAGGCAAGCTGCTAAGATGCTAAGAAATCTAAACAAAAGAAAGAGCAGATTGTCATCTTGGCCAAGCTACAGGCTGTAAACTCTTCTCAACAAATTCCCTCTCAACCATCTGAAGCTGCTGAATCAAAGAAGAAGATTGAAGAACAGAAGAAATCCCCAAGAAAGAAGGAATTGGCTAGAAGAACAAAAAGGAAACTGGATGTTGTTGACAAGGAATTGGAAGATCAATTTCCTAAGGAATCCACACCAGCTAAAACTCAAGCATCAAAGCCCTCTGTGGTATTTGAAGACATAAGGGTGGTGGACCCCTACATGAATATACATGGAGAGCCTATTGTGCCAAAGGATGAGCCAATAGAGTGGGATAAATTACCAATTCCTGACTTCAACTTGCCAATCCTTACCAAGCCAAAAAGGACAAAATCAAGGGCAGTCAAGAAAGTGAAGCTGTCACCTCTCAAATCCAAGTTAGTAGTTAAAGCTCAACCCAAGGTCAACAGGGGAGACTACTTGTACTTGTGTGACATCAAAGAATTCTCAGATCTAAACCTTTATCTGGAGGAACTGGATGAAGTAAGGGCAATTGATGCATACAGAAACCTACCTGAAAGGTTGGTGTTCAAGTACAAAGGAGGAAGGGAGATTCAGTGGCCTCTTCACAGGATACTTCAAGAAAGCCAAGCTATGTTGATCAAAGTCTATTCATCCTTTAAGAAAAACTTTGGGTTCAATGTAACTGCAAGAAGATTAGTATTGAAGAAGATTGAAGAGCTGAGGAGTGTTAGAGCTAAAGATGCACTCCTAAAGACTCTAATCATCCCATACACAGGGAGAAGAGTGCATCTAAGGCCCTACTGGCTGATGGAATTCATGGATGACAAGGGTGTGAGAAGATTCTTCAGACTAGAAGATCAATTGAGTATCTCTAGCAATGAGACTCTCTTGGAGATGCAAGAAATGCTAGATCTCTCAGAATCTGATGAACTAGAATTCCACAGGCAGCTCCAGAATCAAATTGAAGAAAACAACAGAAAGCTTGGAAGAAGATCCAGACCTTCAAGAAACTAGAAAAACATGCTCAGGCTAGAGGAGCATCTTGAACTGACTGTGAGCCAAACCTTGTACATTTTGTTTAATTGAAGCACTTTCAGTTTTATCTACTTATCTTTAAAGATATATGTTTAGGATGTTTTGTTATCATCAAGTATCTCTGAATTTATGGCTACAATTCCAGTAGACAAAAATTGGGGGAGATTGTTGTAAATATGTTGTGTACCTGATGATCACTTAAACAAAACATCTAAGTAGATTTTACTTAGTGAAATATTGTAGCACTCGACGGATAAGAATTATAGTCCCGACGGATAACTCATTATAATCCCGACGGATGATTAACTTATTATCCATCGAGTGAGTAGCTTATGTAATAATAAGTTTGTAGCACAGTGATGTATGCACCTTTGTATAGAATCTGTAGTAGCATATAAGTCATGTTGACTTTAACTAGATATGCAGAATAGGTTGATTAATTTCACATAAGTAATGTCTTGTAATTCTGTGTAAGTAAAATGAAGTCAAGTGCCAAAATAGCTACCGACGGATGATTAACAAAGCCTTCGACGAATGATCAAATGACTATCAACGGATGTTTAACATAGCAGTCGACGGATGATCAATTAAGTCATTGACGGATGATCTAAAAGTCGGCGGATGATCATATCAAGAATTCAAACATCAGTTGAACAGTGAAAGCTGACACACAGCCGTCGAGTTGGATACAAACACATTGTGGAAGCCCATTAACTGGGTAATAGAGGACGAAAAGTAGCAAAGATTATGACTGTTAGATTTTATATTTGTTCAGTCTTTTTGACTTTGTAATCTTGGTATTATATAAACCAAGAGAGTAGCAAATAGAAAAATAACTGAGATAGCTGAGAAACACAAAAACAGAGAAATCTTTGTAAGCATAATCTTTAGCATTTCCTGTATTCTTAGCAGTTCTATTTGTAAGCATCTGTGGGCATTTCTGGACACAGAGTCCTCTCGATATATTATATATATCTCTGGTGGAATTGTTTAAATCCACCAGAAAGTTTTTAAAGACTCTTGTTTTTAATTACTTATATTTTGATTCATTTGAGTTTATATTCCGTATTGTGCTAATCAAAACAAATATATAAATAATTGAGTTGAACATTTTTATTTCAAGAAAAAGGTTCAAGAATTCCATTCAACCCCCCCTTCTGTAATTCTTGCTACATTGTCAAAGGGACTAACATCTTTAGTAAGAGATTTAAGTGTAATACGCAAATGATATAATTCTGTAGACATGTCATTTATGGCATCATTACACTCAACTTTAGATAAATGTGCAAGGTTTGTAGTAATTACCTGATTGCTTGAGGAACTTGTCTCTGTCTCATCAGACTTGGCCATTAGGGCTAGATTGACATAGCTGACATCTTCATCTTCAAAGCCCTTTCCTTTTGTTTGAGTAGATCAAAGTATTTTTACTTATAATCCACAGACTCAAACCTTTTCTTACTGGAATCTGACTTTCTACACTCACTGGCAAAATGCCCTGCCAAGCCACATTTGAAACATTTGAATTTTGACTTATCCATCATGTTTCTATTTGGCTTGGCTGCTCCAAAGTTCTTCTTGAACTTGAGCTTGGCAAATCTCCTGGAAAGAAATGCTAGGTGCTCATCAATGTCCTCCATGTCATCTTGGCTCAATGAATCTTCACTTTCTACTGCAAGCCCCTTGCCCTTGTTCTCACAGACCTTTGAAGTTGATTCAACAGCTTCCATCTTCACTTCCTTCTCCTTTTCCAACTCAGCAACTAGTGTGATAAATCCTCCTTTCTTCTTTCCTCTCTCCATCCTTTCATCCTGCTCTATTTCAAGCTCATAGATTTTCAGGATGCCATACAGTCTCTCCAAAGTAAACTCCTTATAATCTTGTGAGTTTCTTAATGAGACTGTCATTGGTTTCCATTCCTTTGGAAGAGATCTAAGGAATTTCAGATTGGAGTCTTTAGTCTGATAGACTCTTCCATGCAACTTAAGAGCATTTAGTAGTTTTTGAAACCTACTAAAAATGTCAGTGAGAGACTCACTTTCCTCATTGTGAAAATGCTCATATTGCTGAATCAAGAGCTGCATCTTATTTTCTCTAACTTGCTCAGTGCCATCACAGATTATCTGTATAGTATCCCAAACCTTCTTGGCAGTTTTGCAGTTGATAATATTGTCAAACATGTCTGCATCAACTCCATTAAACAGAATATTCATGGCCTTTTTATCCTTCCTGACTTGTTCAATGTCAGGATCAGACCATTCATGCCTTGGCTTGGGGACTGATGGCTCGTTTCCTGTTGCAGCTCTCATTGGAACATGAGGGCCTCTTTCTATGCAGTCCACATATGCCTCATCTTGAGAAAGCATATGAAGATGCATCTTTACCTTCCAATGATGGTAATTATCTTTATCTAGAAAAGGAATCTTGACTCTAACATCTTTCTTGTTCATCTTGCTGAATTGTTTTGATCTTTAAACTCTTTGTAAGTTAAGAGCTTACTCTGATACCAATTGTTAGTCCATTAACAATATAGCAAGAATTATAGAAGGGGGTTGAATGGAATTCTTGAGCCTTTTTCTTGAAATAAAAATATTCAAACTCAGATATATATATAAGTGTATTGATTAGCACAATGCGGAATAAAAACTTAAGTGAATCAAAACACAAGTAATTAAAAACGAGAGTCTTTAAAAACTTTCTGGTGGATTTAAACAATTCCACCAGAGATATATATATTATATCGAGAGAACTCTGTGTAATGAACACATCTGCTTACAAATGTTGAACTACTGAGAATACAGAGAAATGCTAAAAATTCTGCTTACAAATGTTTCTCTATGTGTATCTCAGATCTTAGTTTCTATTTGCTACTTCTTGGTTTATATATTACCAAGATTACAAAGTCAAAAGATATGATCATTATAAAAACTATCAGTTTTTATGCTTTGCTACTTTGTTCTCTATTACCCAGTTAATAGGCTTCCTCATTCCTTTTGCATACATCCCGACGCATGTGACCAGTTGTCACTGTCAACTGATGTTTGAATTCTTTATCCGTTAGGTTCATGATCATCCGTCGGATTGTTAATCATCCGCCGGGTTGTTGATCATCCGTCGGGTGCTTTGTAGATTATCTGTCGGGTAGCAATCAGGCACTTGACTTCATTTCACTTATGCAGAGTTACAAGACATCATATATTTATAATTGATCAACCTATTCTGCATATCTAGTTAAAGTCAACATGACTTATATGCTACTACAAAATCTATACAAAGGTATATGCAGAAATGTGCTACAGACTTATTATTACATAAGCTACTCACTCGATGGATAATAAGTCATCATCTGTCGGGACTATAATGAGTTATCCGTCAGGACTATAATTCTTATCCGTCGAGTGCTACATTATTTCACTAAGTAAAATCTACTTAGGTGTTTTGTTTATGTCATCATCAAGTACACAACATATGTACAACACAAAGGTGGCTACAAGTCAGGATCCGTGGACAGATCAAAGATAAGGTGATACAACTGTGATAAACTTGGTTACTTTTGTTAGGAAATGAATAACACACACAGAGGGGGGGTGAATGTGTTTTACTGTTTTTGAGCTTTTCTTGAATATTTCTGGTTGAACAAAGTAAATTGATTCTTGTAGTGAAATGTGTTCATGGAGAATTTAAACTTGCAGAAAAATAAAGAACACAAATCTTCAAAACTCACTTAATTTTATATTAAAATTAAGACTGTTTTGCTATAAAATTTCTAGGCTCTTTGTCGATAAAGAGCTTAGCTTCTACTTGAGAGTGTTACAAGAAATCTGATCTAAATTTTTACAACTGACTAAGGACCAGTGTTAACTTTATAACTCAGTTAACTGCTAGTTTACACAGTGTGTAATAAGACATGCTATTAGCTTTTCTAAACTGTCACTTGTCATTTCTATTTATAGAAAAGCATATCTTCCATTTCTGGCTTAGTATATCTTTAGCATCCCGTGTTTACTTTAATCTTCCTCTGTCAGTTAATCTTTGCCATTGATCTTGCACATTCTTTAAGCTGCTTTTTGTAGACTTGTCAATCCCGCTGTTGGATTGTTTGTTGATTGTTTATCTTGGATATTGAACTGATCTATAACCTTGTATTTTGAAATTGTACATCGAGATCTCTAGTTTAGGTATATAGAACACTTGACATCTCGATAAGTATATTGGCTTATCGCGATCTCTAGTACTCTATATTTAGTTTGGCTTGTAGAGGTCTTCAATTCTCTATAAGAGAACTTTGGCTAGTCGAGATCTATAGTCTTCACATCTTCACTTTGACTTATCGATAACTCTTAGTTCTCTAGTCGCTTCTTGACTTGTCGATATCTCAGAGTTCTTTAGTCAGAGTTACCTTGTCGATATCTCTGAGTTCTCTAGTGAATTTTGACTTATCGATATCTCTGAGTTCACTAGTGGAACTTGACTTATCGATAACTCAGAGTTCTCTACTGAATGTAGACTTTTCGATACTCTAAGTTCTCTAGTGAAGGAATGACTTGTCGATATCTCCAATCTTCAGTTCTACAATTTGGCTTGTCGATATCTTCCCGAGTTCTCTAGTAGCTATCCTGACTTCTCGATAAGCCATTATGGAGTTCTCGAATGACTTCTCTATAACATTAAATCCGTGACTTGTAGAGATCTTGACTTAGAGTATTTTTCTCCAAACAGATTTATTCAACTCCAAGCTTCTTCAAAATTCTTCTGAGGCCTGATCTTCTTGATGTTCTTCCAGATAGAATCCCTAGGCTTGATACTGTTTCAGGAAAAAGGCTCCAGTCTGCTCCTTTGCATTTTTATAGACTTTAAGTGTTACAAGTACAAAATACAAATTAAGATAACAATACAACTTACTTAGGGTTGGCCCCAAGTTTAACTGATTACCAAAAATAATAGTTTATTAATCTCCTCCTTAGATCAGATGTCCATCTGGCTTGCTTCATACTTTGATTAGAGACATTAATGTTATTGTTATCTCCAGTGATCTTTGACATCATCACTTATATATTACAACTTTGCCATAGAGTGCAGAAAGCCAAAGAAGGTGAAGAAAGATAAGGCTTATTTGGAACTGAAAGCAAAGTATGAAGCACTTTTGAGAAAGAAACAGGGAAAGGCTTAAATTGCTAAGGGAAAAAGTTGGGATGATACATATGATGAAGAAAATGTGAAGAATATGAAAACTATGCTCTCATGACTTTGAATCAAGGAGAATCATCTGCATCTAAATTTGAGGTACATATCATAACTACCATTGATTTAAATGCTACACAATATAAGGAAACTGTTGAGAAAATGAGTGTATACATGTATTGCATTCATACAAGCATAGTGGCAGCTATTGAGGAAGTGAGTAGGCTATCAAAAATTAATGAAAAAATTGAGATTGAGAAACATGAGCTAGAACTGTAGCTTGTTGGTCTTAAAGCTGTTAAATAAAAAAATGAGTACCTAGAGAACAAGCTTAAGTGTTTTAGAGAAGTAGAGGCAGTGTTAAGAGAAAGAATTGAAAAAAATGACTTGAAGCTCAAATCATTCAAGAATGCATCTCAGTTGATTGGTCAGTACCATGAGAAAAATAAACCATGTTGTAACATAGCTATTAGTTTGGACTATGAGGCTTTGAACTCTCACAAGAAAAATGAAGTTGACAAAGGAAAAGAAAGTGTGAACCAAGATGTTTCTGTGATGCTGAAGAATGTAAATGCACCTTTGTTCAAAGCTTGTGAAATGAATATCAGTGAAGTGGAGTTGGTCATTAAGCAGGAAATTGCAGTCGAAGACAGGGAAAATAAAGATGCAGAATCCATTCCCAACACTGAATGTGAGAAGATTACTATAGTGAACTAAACTTCTAAGACACCAACAAAGGAGATCAGGATTGAAAACACTGGAAAGAAGAAAAAGAACAGAAATGGAAAATAGGTGTGAACAAAAGCAACAATTATGCCTATGTTGCAGATGCTCCAAGAAAGTAATGTCAGAAATGTGGCTCAACAAATCATTTAACTAACCTTTGTAAGAAGGCTGTTAGTGAGCCAAATTATGGAGCATGCAAGTACAATAAGGCATAAGCTGATAATCCCTATTCATTCTGTGACAAGTTTGACTGCATCCATGCAACACGAAAGTTGTGACTAGTTGTCATAAGTTGAGGAAATATCTTAAAGAAGTTAACTTTAGAACTGTGATTAAAGATGAAAATACTGATTAAGCTAAGAATACTGTTCTTTTTAAATATTCAAGTTCTACTTCTGCAAATTCTGTGAAAAAAAAGTTCCCAACACTAATTGGGTAGTTAAACACACTTAATCCTCATTGTGTGTGGGACAAGAAGAATAAAGTCATATGGAGCATTGACAGTGGATGCTCCAGACATATGACATGTGATAAAACCCTGTTATCACAGTTTGAGGAGATGGTTGGCCCTTTGGTGACCTTTGGAGCCAACGGCAAAATATTCACAATGGGATATGGCAAGTTGATTTATGGAAATATTGTCATTGACATGGATTTGTTTGGACCTGTAAATGTCATGTCTATATCCAGAAAGAAGTATGCTTTGGTGTTGTTGGATGACTACTCAAGATAAACTTGGGTGGAATTTATGCATTCAAAAAATGAAGCTCCATACATCAACATTGAACACCTAAAGAAAATTGAGAAGCAGGCTGAAGATCAAGAATGTGTCAAAAGATTGAGGAGTGATAATGGTACATAATTCAGAATTGTGGTTCTAAGTGAATTTTTCAAAGACAAAGGCATTTTTCAAGAGTTCTCAGCTGCACGAACACCTCAACAGAATGGTATGGTTGAAAGAAAAAATAGAAAACTATAGTTGAAGCTGCAAGAATAATGCTGCAAGATGCCACCCTGCCAACCAGTTTTTGGGAAAAAGCTATTAACACTGAATGTTACACTCAAAATAGATATTTAATCAACAAAAACATTGACAAGTCACCTTACTGAATTTTATCAAAAGAAAGCCTATTGTAATGCATCTGCATGTGTTTGGAAGCAAATGCTTTGTGCTAAAGAACAACACTCTTAATATGTTGGAATTGAAAGTATTTGAAGCTATTTTTTTTGGATATTCATCGAAAAGGACTGTCTACAGTGTCTCTGTGCTAGAGCAGAAGAAAATAATGGAAATCACATATGTGACCTTTGATGATGATAAGTGCCCAGGCTTGGAATGCTTTGAAAATGAAGCTGAAGCCTTAAATTTTGAAAATCTCAATATTGACAGTGATTCTGAAGATGAAGTTGAGTTCAACACAAACAATAGAGTGGAGGAAGAATCAAGTGAACCAATGAACTGTAATAATGAGAATTCATCTCAAGAAAGAAACACACTTGAATTTGTGGGACAAACTCAGGGGGGAGAAGGAGATGATAATTCTGCAAGTCATACCAATAATAAAGAAAATGAAGACAATTTTAGTCAACAAGATCACATCAGAAAATGGGATAGGAGTCACACAAGAGATGCTATAATTGGTGATCCTAATGTTGGAGTAAGGACTAGAAGTGCCACTGCAAATGAATGCTTACATGCATGTTTTCTGTCTCAAATTGAGCCTAAGAAAATTGATGAAGCTCTACTTAATAATGATTGGATAATTGCTATGCAAGAAGAGCTAAATCAGTTTGATAAAAATAAAGTTTGGGAATTGGTTCCTGCACCAAGAAATAGAAGCATCACTGGAACAAAATGGGTGTACAGGAACAAAATGGATGAAAATGGAATTGTGACTAGAAACAAAGCAAGACTGGTTGTCAAAGGCTACTCACAGGAAGAAGGAATTGATTATAATGAATTTTTTGCTCCAGTTAGAAGTCTTGAAGCAATAAGAATCTTCCTTGCATTTGATGTATATTCTAGTTTCAAGGTATATCAAATGGATGTGAAAAGTGCATTTCTTAATGGTGAATTAGAAGAAGAAGTCTATGTGTAACAACCACCTGGCTTTGAAGATCCAGAATTTCCAAACTTTGTATATAAACTTTTAAAGGCCCTCTATGAATGGAAGCAATCACCTAGAATATGGTATGACACACTATCAGAATTTCTAGTCAAATATGGATTCACTAGAGTTATAATTGGCAAGACCCTATTCTACAAGCAACATGGTGATGACATCATCCTAGTTTAAATCTATGTGGATGATATCATTTTTTGTTTACTAATGAAACGTTGTTTCAAAGATTCTAAAAATTATGCAGAGTGAATATGAGATGAGCATGATGGAAGAATTAAGTTACTTTCTTGGCCTTCAAGTTAGCCAAAGAAGTGATGGAATCTTTATCAGTCAAACCAAATATGTCAAAAATCTTTTGAAGAAATTTGGAATGATGGACTGCTCACCTGCATCAAATACTATGTCTAAAACTACCAAGTTGGATGAAGATAAGAAAGAAAAAAGTGTAGACATATCAAGTTGTAGAGGAATGATTGAATCTTTTCTTTACTTAACTGCAAGTAGACCAGACATTATGTTTGCCACATGTCTGTGAGCTATATTTCAAGTAAATCCTAAAGAATCACACTTAATGGTTGTCAAGAGGATACGATATTTTAGTCCATTTTAGTGCAAGTTTTGTAAACCCGTGCATGTTGTTCTATAAAGCATTCACGGGTCCTTTGTTTAGGAAAAACAAACAGATCTCAAAAAATCTTGAATTTTCTCTCAAGAATTGTAGCTAAGTTCTTATCTTTAAGAACACAGATTTGTAGCAAAATAAATTTTATTAATACAATCAAGTGAGTTTTTGATAATTTTCCTGTGTGTTAATAGTTAAACATTTTATCACAATAAGTTCATATATTTGCTTTGTACCAAATATCCAAACATTTTAAAATTAAGAAAACACATTACCCCCTGTGTTGAACTTAATATCTAACATAGGGTTTTATATTTTTATTAGATAAAAATATACAAAACTCTAGCAGCTTGAGAGAGAGGCGGCTTCTGAAGTTCGAGTGCTATTACACGCTCATCCTTCGTTCGATCATTCGTGTGGATACCTTCGGGGCATAGATCATTTCATGACGGGATACATGATGATTTTTTAAAGCTTGGACCTCTATTAGATAACCAAAATCGTAAATATTTCTAAGGTAAACATCTTAACTACTAATTAAATATTATCTTTCGCATGGATTATACGGTGGGTTTCAGATTTTATAGTTTTTTGCAGTTTTTATATAATATTTTTGCCGCGTTCTCGCCCCGAACCGAACAGATCCAATAACTCACCACACGGATTGGAGCTATCAAATTTATGAATTTATGGTAGGGGTCCTCAAGTAGATACTTCTCGTGTATTTCTCAATTCGAAACAAGGTGAACTTAGATAGGGCATCATTTATAGTGTTCTCCTATCTCGGAACATGCTCTGCGTACCATTAATCAAATTTAGTATTCTATTTACAAATCTCAGGTACTTGGCCATTGTATCATCTTTGGCCTCAAACTGTCTATTGACTTGAGCAACAACAAGTCTTGAGTCTCTACAGGCCCTCACGGCTCTAGCCAAGCCCAAGACGGCTATTAAAGATTCGTATTCCGCTTCGTTGTTCGTAGTCGGGAAGTCCGACTTCAAAGCATACTCAATCATGAACCCTTCGAGGCTTCGCAATACTAGTCCCACAACTCTAGATTTTATTTTGGACAATATGTCAAAATGGAAAACCTATACTCTTTCAGAGTCAAATCTTCATCTTTCTCTTTTTCCTCTCCTTTTGGGTTTACTACCTCTTTCCCCCCGACTTCTTGGTCATTAACGGTGCATTCGACCACGAAGTCTGCCAACATCTGAGCCTTGATGCTTATTCGAGGCTTGTGCTTAATATTAAATTCTCCTAACTCAATTTCCCACTTTATGAGCCTTCCACCAGTTTTCAGGCTGTTAAGCATGCTCCCCAAAAGTTGGTCCATTAGGACTTCAATTTAGTGGGCCTGGAAGTATGGTCGCAACTTTCTCGAGGATGTTATTAGGGCAAGTGCAAACTTCTCAGTGGTGGAGTAGTTTAACTTAGCTCCGTGGAGTACCTTGTCACATAGTAGATAGGCTTTTGAACCCTCTACTCTTTCTTTACTAAGACAACACTCACTGCTTGCTCGTAAACTGTAAGATACAAGTAAAGAATGTCCTCTGGATGTGGTTTGGCCAACAACGGGGCTTCAATCATGTATTTTTTAACTGTTAAAAGGCCTATTGGCTCTCAGCCGTCCACTCAAAATTCTTCACCTTCTTCATGGTTTTGAAAAAGCGTAGGAATTTGTCTCCTGACTTGGAGATGAACCTTCCTAAAGCTACAATATTCCCAGTCAAGTTTTGAATGTCCTTTATTGAGTGTGGTGGCTCCATATCTAAGATAGCTTTGATCTTATCAGGGCTGGCCTCGATTCCTCTCTTTGAGACTATGTGACCCAAGAATTTTCTAGACCCAATGCCGAAGGCGTACTTGGCAGAGTTTAACATCATCTTGTGGTACATTAGCACTTCGAATGCCTCTCTGAGGTGATCAATATGGTTAGCCTTGGCTAGGATTTTGATTAACATGTCGTACATATAGACCATCATCATCTTTCCGATTAGATGAGCATATATCTTATTTACCAATCTTTGGTATGTGGCTCCTCCATTCTTAAGTCCAAAATACATAACCAGATAGCAAAATACACCAAAGTCAATTATGAAAGATACCTTTCGAGTTTTGTCTTTATGCATCTTAATCCGACTGTAACCGCTAAAGCTATCCATGAAGCTCAGCATCTCGTGCCCAGTAGTGGCATCGATCAGAGTGTCAGTTCTTGGTAAGGGGTATAGTTCGTAGGGCATGAATCATTTAGATCTGTGAAGTCGATGAACATTTTCCACTTTTCATTGGATTTCTTTCCCATCACAGGGTTAGCCAACCATTCAAAAAATTGCACTTACTCAATAAATCCAGCTTCTCGAAGCTTCTCGACTTCTGCTTTGATGTCTTACAGCCTATCAGGGGGCATAGGTTCTCTTATTCTGCTTGACATCCTTTGGAGTTGAATCGACATTCAACTTGTGAGTTATAAGGTCAGGGTCAATCCCAATCATGTCAGCTGCTGTCCAAGCAAATACATCATTGTTCTCTTGCAAGAACATTTTCAATCGGCCTTTTAGGGGTTTGTCCAAAGATGCTCCAATATATGTTCTGGGTCTAAGAAGTCTAGGGGAATCGAAACCAAGTCCTCATCCGACTTCCCTCGAAGTTCTTAATTCTCGCGGACATCCATATCTTTTATGGGGGAACCTGCCCCCGGTTCCATCGGGCCTAAGTACTGCGACATAAAAACTTTGGACCATCTTCTAACCTTCTCTTTCTTCTCTGACATTGTTTTTGGTTGGGAACTTAAGCACCATGTGGTAGGTTGAGGGCACGACATTGAACACGTGAATTCCTGTTCTTCCAGGGATAATGTTGTGGGTAGAGGTTGCCTTCACAACCTAAGAGTTTAACATTTATGTGGTCTCTCTTGGCTCATCCCTAATAGTCATGGGAAGTTGTATCGCTCTTTCGACTAGACATTCCACTCTGTTGAACCCGTAGATGGGTGTGTCAAAAGGGGTAAGTTAGGAGTCACTCTATCACATCCTCAGAAACGTGTCATGGAACAGAATATCCACAGAAGCTTCATTGTCGACTAGGACTCTCTTGAAAAGATAGTTTCCAATTATCAGTATGATAACTAGAGGATCATTCTGAGGAAATTTCAAACCCTCGAGGTCGGGGTTGCCGAATTCAAGTGTCATCGCAGTCTTAGCACGCTTGGGTGCATCTCCGACTATACTCATCACCTTTCTTGCATGGGCCTTTCGAGAGTTCCTTGTTGTTCCAGCGGCTATTGGTCCTCCTAAGATCATGTTAATTACTGGCCATCAAGGCTGTAGGTTACAATCTTAGTCGTTGCCTTTTTTTATCATTATCTCTTCAATCATTATCTCTTTTCTAGCCTTCAAGCTCTTCACCGTTGGTGATTCACCCAAACTTTCCTCTTCAGATAATATACTCGATCTCATCCTTGAGTTGTACCAACATCTTTGTGGAACCTACAATATTGGTCACTGTCTCTTTTCTCGGGGTCTCCCCTTAGTGACTTCGGCCATCTAAACTCTTTATCCTTCACAATTTCCAAAAGGATTTTTCTCCTTGGAGCGTTCAACCTTGCGTACTCAGTGAATCTCGGTGGTTGATTCTTCTTAGAAGTGGAGTCAGAGTTCTTGTCAGTTCGAGGATATTTTTCCATGGCATCGTACTCTTAATCCTTCTTCCGCTTCTTGTTTTCATTGGGTTTATTGTTTATCACCGCCTTCTTCACGCTTTCCTCCACCTTGATATACTTTCCGGCCCTATCCTGGAGCTACAACAGGATTTCAGGGGGCATTTGGCTAGGGACATCTTAAAGAATTCATCTCTGGTCCCTTGTTGTAGGGTTATCATAGCTACTTTATTGTAATAACCCCAATTTTTGGATATTTTGAAACCCTGATGAATAGTAACTTTTGCTAATTTTGATAATTAATTAAAATTATCAGACCACCATATATAGGAGTTCTGTTATGGAAATTCTGAAATCATATTAATATTCCGTAATGTAAATGAGTGTATGTAAAGGTCATCAGAATTCGATTACGAGCACTTTGATTTTTCCCGAAAATCCACCAGATACCAAAGGAATTAAGTATAAGGTGATAAATTAAAAGGAATTAAATTCAAGGATTATAACAGAGGATCATTAAAGGAATATAAGATATTAAGAAGGGCTTAGGGGAACCCTAATGATAAGATCCCAGATATGAGCCCTCAAAAGATCAACGTGAATGGGAGTTAAGAGAACCGTAAAACAAATAAGCGACCAAGGATCAAGCTTATACAAGTAACCAAGGGATTAACCAAACAATTAAGCACTAATCAAAGAGATTAGAGGAGGATGACATCATCAAACCATAATAGAAAGACATGTGGCATGGAGGTGATGTCATCTAGGTGATGCAAGCACTTTAATAAAGTGAGATCTAGATATTTGTTCAAACAAAACCTGTGGATGAATCTAAACCAAGCATTTGTTTCTCTTTTCCCAAGGCAAGCAAGCAAGAACTCATCTTCTCCACCATTTCTTGAAGAAACCATTCCGCTTTTTCCTTAAGATAAAGAAAGCCCAAGCTCCACTTATTTTTATTTATCAAGGTATTTATTCTAGCTTCTTGATGGTTAGTTACATACTCCCTAAGATTTTTAGCTTCTAATTCCATGCCTATCTATTTCAAACAATTCATCATAGAAGATGATGAATAGTGATTTCAAGAAACTAACTTTGATTTCTTGATTTTGTTTGTAAGATCAAGCTTGTTCAAACTTAGATCAAGGATCCCATAAGAATTACAAGGCTCTTGTATTGTGTAAGAAGCTACAAGAAGGTATAAACAAGCTTCTTCCCTTTTGATTAAGTTATGAACTTGAATGAGTTTAGATGTAAAAGGATGTTTGGATGGTTGATTAGTGAAATGAGGGATTAAGCATGTTTAGTGTATTATTTGTTAAGTATTGTTGATTGATTGTTGGACCCATGGTTAATACTTGTTGGATTTGAGGTTCTTCAACATATTTTGACTTAGTGTAGACGTAAAAGTGGAGATCTTGATTTGTGGATGGATTGTGGTTGTATTGTGGTTGAATTGTGGTGGATTGTGTAGATTATTGATGTTAACAATTTGGAAATCATTAGTTTATAGCCGTCGTAATGCCCGATTTTCTTTAAATTGTTTTGTGCATAACTTTTGGACCCAAAAAACTACTGATATGAACTCATCACTTCCATGCTTAGATATGTTATGATTTAAGCTTCATTTTGATATGTGGATCGCTTAAATCCGATTTACAGTTTAGGAGAAATGACCATTTTAAGCAACGACTTTTGGCGAGCGAACCCCTACCCCACGAGTAACTTTGAGACCATGTTTAAGGCCCCTAAAAGACTCATCGGAATACGAAACAATTACGTAAATTTGCTTAGGCAGTTTCTAAGGTCCTTGCGAAGGATTCACCTTAAAATGTTTAACGATCAATTTTATAAAAATAGTGAAGTCGAGGTTCGCGAGCGACTAAAGTAAACCTTTAAGCGTGAAAGCGAGTGTTAGGGTATGCATGAGTAACGTCTAGTTTCTTAAGTGACCGATGATTAAGTCCGGCTTATGTTATTGTTTATAGTTTACCGGACCCACCCTAAGCTCATTACCACCCCCGGACACTCATGTAAATTTTCAAAACCTATAACCGTTGTTATGATAAATGTATGTATTATCTGGTGATATAAATGCATGAATTTTTGCAAAACGATATCTTGCGATATAGTGCATGTATGATTTTAAAGTTAAAATCCTATTTTATATATACATGCATGCTTTAAATTGTTGATAATTTGAGATATAGTTCAACTGTTTTTAAAGTAGAGCTTACGAGTTGCATAATACCTATGCTAGTGATAAGCAGTATTTTGTGTATACCCTTAGTATAGAAAACCCAAAGTTGAACATTTTACCAAAACCGGGAGGCGATATTCTCGAGTATATTATATATATAGTTTTCGATAACTATTGATCGAATAAGGCTTATTCAATAGTTTTGAATAATAAACAAATATTATTTTAGATTATCCAAATAAAGATTTTACTTCGTATAAGTATATCTTCTATTAATTAAATATTTGTATCAAGTTTTAGTTTCAAAACTTTTTACTTCGTTTATTTTATCAAAAATATTCTTTATTAAATATTATTTTAAAGAATAATATGCAGATACTCTTCTGATATTTTGAAACCGATTTATATTATTTAAATCATCTTTACCTTAAACGTTTTCAAAAATGTTTTCGAACTTTACAAATGGTTTTAAAAGTTAGAGCGGATCCCAAAACTCGTTTTCAAATTTAAATCTTACCTTATGAGGGAGATTTAAATACTCGCTCAAAACCTAGGGAGTCCTGCTCAGAGTTGTGTTTCGTATTTACAATGAAGTTGTTGAATAAATAAAGAGAATTTTATTACTTACCCAACGTTCGGGAAGTAAGTTTTGAAACTGGTTTAATTACGGGAAGATTCCCAGTATTGAGTTTTGGGTGTGGCTTCAAGCCAACCCACATTCGTAAATACTTCCCAAATATCTGGAAGTGATTTTATAAAAGTATTGTACCTATCAATGAGCTACTACACGCTCGAGGAATGAAGATTAATTTTGGTTCCAGTTTTAAAAGATAGGGTTCTTTATGGAACTGGAATGGTCCGGCACCTTGTGTGCCAGAATAAGTGTAAGTGGCTGTGGGACAGTCCATCAAAATATAAAAGGCTGTGGGACAGTCCATCAATGCGTAGGAGGCTGTGAGACAGTCCAGCATAATGCCCTAATGCGGCCAGGGTGATGACCCAAAAAGAATTTGTCCTTCTACTAGTAGAGAATTATAAAGAGTGATACATTGCAAATATGTCTGAATAAAACTTTGTGTTTACTTTTTACACATAGATTCTAAATATTTTTTACAAAAATGAGTTTTATAAGTCTTACCTTGTAGCTTTATTGATATGATGAACTTTTGAAAACTAATTATACTTTGAATAGTAGTAGTTTAAGTAGTTTTCCTGAAAAGATATAA